>NC_037536.1:7772868-7783529 GCF_001531365.2 Cynara cardunculus var. scolymus | reverse complement strand
GTTGTTATTTATCATCTCGATTAGCCGGATTGTAACCGCCATACTATTCCTTTTGTTGGATAAATTTTATTTTGCTCTGGGCTCTCAGCGATGAATTTCGGATTATGAATTTTAGGGGTGTTTCACAAACAGTTGGGGGTACTTAGATTTCATCTCGGCTTTAGGTTCCCAAGTTGCTTCGGGGCCTTTGTGAAACTTCCAATGTACTAATATCAATGGAATCTCCTTGTTTCTTATTGTTTTAATCTTTCGATCTGATATGCGTTCCGGTTCTTCAATGAAGCTTAATCTCTCGTTTATGCTTACCTCATCCAGTGAGACCACAACATCCTCTTTGGCTAAACATTTCTTTAGATTCGACACATGAAATGTATTATGAATCCCTTGAAGCTCATCAGGTAATTCTAGTCGGTAAGCTACCGCTCCCGCTCGATTTATAATTCGAAATGGTCCTATGTAACGTGGTCTCAACTTTCCTTTCTTTCCAAACCTAAGTAGACCCTTCCAAGGTGATACCTTCAACATCACTTTATCATCCTTTTGAAATTCAATTGGTTTCCACCTTTTGTCAGCATAGCTCTTTTGCCGATCCTGAGCAACCTTTAGTCGCTCTCTAATTTGGACTACCTTATCGGATGTTTGTTGGATTAACTCTGGCCCAACTAACTGCTTTTCCCCAACTTCTTCCCAACAAAATGGTGTCCTACACTTCCTCCCATATAACACCTCGAATGGTGCTGCTTGGATGCTACTATGGTAACTGTTGTTGTAGGCGAATTCTATCAAGGGTAAGTGGTTATCCCAGTATCCACCTAGGTCGATAACATACGCCCTTAACATATCTTCGAGTGTTTGAATGGTTCTCTCGCTTTGCCCATCGGTCTGAGGGTGGTAAGCCGTACTAAGCTTGATTCTCAAACCTAACTCCCGCTGAAAAGTCTTCCAGAAGTTGGAAGTGAATCGACTATCTCTATCGGAGATGATGGACAACGGTACTCCATGACGAGAGACAATCTCGTCGATATATAACTTGGCAAGTCTATCCAAAGTATATGTCTCCTTTATCGGCAAAAAGTGAGCGAATTTCGTTAATCGATCCACTATTACCCAAATTGCATCATGGCTTCATAAGGTCTTAGGCAACTTTGTCACAAAGTCCATGGTGATGTGATCCCATTTCCAAACTGGGATTTCCATAGATTGTAATTGTCCATATAGTCGTTGATGTTCTATTTTAACCTTCAAGCAAGTTAGACATTGTTCCACATAGTTGTCAATGGCTTTCTTCATCCCTGGCCACCAATACAAGGCTCTTAAATCTCTGTACATCTTCTTTGTACCCGGGTGAATTGAGTATCTTGACTTATGAGCCTCATCTAAAATCATGTCCCTACACGGTCCAACTCTTGGGACCCATATTCTACCTTGAAATCGTTTCAGCCCTTGGGTGTCATCTACGAGGAATTGTGCTTGACCCACGATCCTCTCAGTCTTTTGATTCTCCCTCATTAAACCGTCCTTTTGGGCCTCTAATAACTTTTCAATCAAACTTGTGGTGGCTCCTAAACTCATTGCCTTTATCTGGGTGGGTGCTACGTGATCCTTGCGACTCAAGGCATCAGATACCACGTTGGCTTTTCCTAGGTGGTAGCGTATTTCACAGTCATAATCCTTTAGTAGCTCCATCCATCTTCTTTGTCTCATGTTTAACTCTTTCTGATCGAAGAAGTATTTTAGGCTTTTATGGTCTGAGAAGATTACACATCGAGTTCCATACAAGTAGTGTCGCCATATTTTCAATGCGAACACCACCGCCGCTAGCTCTAGGTCATGAGTTGGGTARCGTTTTTCGTGATCTTTTAACTGTCGTGATGCATAGGCAATCACTTTCTCTCGTTGCATGAGTACACATCCTAATCCTTGATGAGATGCGTCACTATATACTACGAAGTCCTCTCAGCCTTCAGGTAATGATAAAATTGGGGCACTGCAGAGTCTCTCTTTTAAGATCTGAAAAGCATCCTCTTGTGTYGGCCCCCACACATACTTGCTTGACTTCTTCGTTAAGGATGTTAGAGGGAGGGCTATTCTTGAGAAGTCCTTTATGAATCTTCGATAATAACCGGCCAATCCTAGGAAACTCCTTATCTCCGTTGCTGATCTTGGAGTTTCCCATTTCATTACTGCTTCCACCTTGCTTGGGTCCACCATGATACCCTTTTGGTTGATCATGTGCCCGAGAAATTGTACTTCGCGAATCCAAAACTCGCATTTGGAGAATTTGGCGTACAATTTCTCTTTTCTTAGTAACTCCATTACTGTACGTAAGTGACACTCATGCTCTTCTTTGTTTCTTGAGTATATGAGAATGTTATCAATGAAGACGATGATGAATTTGTCTAAATAGGGCTTGCATATTCGATTCATCAAGTCCATGAATACCGTGGGGGCGTTTGTCAAACCGAAAGGCATGACCACAAACTCGTAGTGCCCATAACGAGTTCTAAACGCCGTTTTTGGGACATCTTCTTCACGAACCCGCAACTGGTGGTAGCCTGAACGTAGGTCGATCTTTGAGAAGTAACTTGCTCCTTGTAGTTGATCGAATAAGTCGTCTATTCGAGGTAGTGGGTATTTATTCTTTATTGTCGCCTTATTCAACTCCTTATAGTCGATGCACATGCGCATCGATCCATCTTTCTTTTTCACAAATAGCACTGGTGCTCCCCATGGAGACGAACTTGGTCGGATGAACCCTTTATCCAACAATTCCTGGATTTGGGTCATCAGTTCCTGCATCTCCGATGGTGCTAGTCGGTAAGGTGACTTAGCAATCGGTGTGGCTCCGGGTGTTAATTCAATCCTAAACTCGACTTGTCTCTCAGGAGGTACCCCTGGTAGGTCATCAGGAAACACATCAGGGAATTCCCAAACCACTGGAACCTCTTCTATAGCTCCCTTTTTCCATTTTAGCATTTATGACATATGCTAAGTATGTCTCACATCCTTTACGAATACATCTCCTAGCTTTGATCACAGATATGAGGTTAACGTGATTGCCAGGCCGACTACCGTACACAGTGATCTCATTCCCTTCTTTATTTCTCACTCGAATTAGTTTCTTGAAGCAAATAATGTGAGCCTGATGTTTAGACAACCAGTCCATTCCTATGACAACATCGAATTCTCTAATGCCCATAGGCAATAAGTGGACCTCAAAATCTTGACCCTCAATTTCTATTGTGCAATTATCAAAACACTCTCGCACCATGGTGATGTTACCATCAGCAGTTTTGATCTCTAAGTTTTGACTAAGTAACATAGGTGACCTTCCCAATCGTATGCAAAACTTAGTGGAGACAAAAGATTTATTTGCCTCCGAAAAAAATAACACTCTTGCAGGTATTTTGTTGACTAGAAATGTACCTGTCACTACATCGGGTGTGTCCTTTGCTTCTTCTGCAGTCATCTGAAAGACTCGACCCTTCACTTTTGTCACATTCGGCTTCTTTCCGCTTGATCCTCCGAGCAACCTCGGTGGCTCCGTGTTCTTCTTGGGGCATTCCCTTTGGCGATGTCCAAGATCACCACACGAGTAGCAGATAGGTCTAGCCTTGCACTCTTTTGACATGTGCCCAGGCTTTCCATAAGTAAAGCAAACTCCCTTGCCATACCTGCATTCACCTGGATGGTTCCTTCCACATGTGGCGCAAGCAGTTATTGCCCCATTCTTTCCCCCAAGGACGTGAGTTCTCTTGAATTTTCCCGGGCCAGCTTGATTGATCTTTCTCTTCCTAGATGCATCCGGGACATAACTGTCCTTCTCAGCAAGGGTGGCCAGTTCTACCGCATCTTGAAAGGTAGTAGGTTTTTACATTCCAACCAGCCTCCTAAGTTCCCTTTTTAGTCCGTCAACAAACTGATTCACTTTCCTCATCTCGGTACTCACCTGGTTCTCTGCAAATCGTGACTTCTAGATAAATATCTCCACATATTTCTCTACAGTCATGTTTCCCTGTTCCAATTGTAGGAACTCACTTTCTAGTATTCTCAACTGGAGTGGTGAGAAGAACTTTTCGCTCATTAACTCCTTGAATTCCTCCCAAGTGAGGGATGCAGTCCCAGATAGCCCCCTAGTGGCTCTAACTGATTTCCACCATTGCAAGGCATTCGATTTGAACTTGGTTGATGCGAACTGCACCATATCATTTGGTGCACAATGACATGTCAGAAAACAACTCTCCATCTCGTCGAGCCAGTTCATAGCTGCTAGTGGTCCATTTTTGCCTTCGAAAACCGATGGACTGGTGCTGGTGAAAGATTTGTAACTACATCCCCTACCACTAGGTTTCTTAACCTCATTATGATCGAAGAGTGCCTCCCCATTTGACTCCTCATGATTGTGAGATTCATTCTTAGATGATTCTTTATCTTCATAGGTTTTACTTCTCGGAGGTTTGGTATGCTTCAAATGAGCATCAACCATCTTAAGCGTTGCAGTTTGAATGCACTCAAGCATTCCAGGCAAAGCAGCGTGCATACAACGTTCCATCTCCTTGGCGATGTTCACTTCTGGCTGTGCGAGCTGAACCGTTGGTCTATTGGGACCGCTCCGGCTTTCAGTTGGAGTTGAAGTCACACCCTCGACTCGATTATCTTCACGACCATTAACATTCATCGACCTTGTCACTCTCTTCGACATTCTATAGTAATGAACATTTCGACCATTAACATGCTTATGTATATTATTTTATTATATATATATATATACATATATTATGCGAAGAAAGTAAAATCTCCGTCTTTTTCTTCCTTGCTAAGTGGTTGGGACTCGTCTCCTTACTAACCAACTCACCATTAAGATGCACAAGGCATACAT
Source organism: Cynara cardunculus var. scolymus (assembly GCF_001531365.2). Classification (NCBI taxonomy): domain Eukaryota; kingdom Viridiplantae; phylum Streptophyta; class Magnoliopsida; order Asterales; family Asteraceae; genus Cynara; species Cynara cardunculus. The sequence continues at coordinate 7,778,650 of NC_037536.1, read as the reverse complement.
ACAATTAATATTATCAACCAATTTTGCCAAATAGTATCATTCATGCAAGTATCATATATCGGTTTCCAAATAATTTAGGCCAAGTACCGCATACTATTGGTAAGGTACAATATACTTCTCATTCATCCTTGTAAAATTCGAGTCCTCATTAGTGCAATGTTTTCAGAGTCTTTGAGATCTGTTCATTTCTAACTGTGATTGATTATTTTCTTGCAGTTAGATATTCTATAACCTTCAAGTAAAGCTTAGGTCGGCAATTATGCATAAATTTATTATCACTTAATACACTTCTGGATGCTTGGGTCAAACATGAAAATTTTCATAACATAATGTGACGTAAAGTCACGTACCATGCATTACTTGTGAGAGAGAAGGTTGTTACAAAATTCCTATTACATCACAAAAATTTGGGATATGTTGAACAATTAGAACATGTCTCAAAATGTCAACTATCAAAAGTATCCCAAATGTACTAGATCAGCTAGGAAGTAATAGCTAAATATAGGAAATGAACCTTTATATATCTCTCTCGTAGACAAACCTCACCCCTAAGGCATATCCGGGAGGTATGGGTCCCTCATCCATTGGTCAAAAGTTACAGACGGTTGGGAGCGTCACAGAGTGCTAACTCTTGGACCCCTTTTGTAGCACTGGACCCAGGCGGCAAGGTACCCTTTTACCACACCTACATAATTTGCGGTTGCTCTTTTATAGAATCGAGACCTATCTCCAATACGCCTAGTCCAAGTCCTAGCGGCTATTCTCTGCTCTTGCGCTAGTTGCAACCTCAATATGTATCGTTCTTCCCGCAAGTTATCCCTTTCAGTCAGTGCCTTGAGGTGTGCCCTTTGCAGATTATCAAGTCATCATCTCATCTTCTCATTTTCTCTTAAGGATCGGGACAATCTATCCTTTGACTCATCAATTGTTCCTTGAAGGGCCACTATCTTTTCTTCCAAATTTGAGCGTGTAGGAGAACTTGGTGTGTACTCTTCGGATGGCTCATCCGAGGTTTCCTCTTGGATCGACTCCTGTGATAGCGTACCCCGCGGGGGTATTGGGTTGTCACTCGGAGTGCCTCGTCCCGAAGGGTGTCCCACGCTATGGCTCTCACTAGAACGATGACTACCCATCGATTCGCCGTTTGGCCTAACCCATAAGGTGTCCTCCCCCCTCCAGGCCCACGCTCGCGTCCTCTCCCCCGGTTGATGGCCCTAGTGTGTATCGTGTGCACCATTCTCCTACAGACCATAAGGAAAACACTACGTTACCTTTTGATAAAATATCAAACTTCCTTGTGATGCAAAAATGTAATACCCCAAATTCTCATGTTCTATAATCCTCATAGAGTTTAAGCTTAGGCTAAAAGAAGTCTTAACCTATTTCTTTTAAACTAAAAGCTCTGATACCAACTTGTCACGCCACGATATATATATATATATATATATTTATTTTTTTTTTTTTTTTCGAGTGCTGTGACGTCAATCCTTACAACTTAAGTCTCGAACAAAATGTGAACTTAAATTTCAACGCACATAATATGTTTAACATAATTCGTACATAATTGCGGAAGCGTAAAATACTTTAACCTAATCCATGCTAATTAAAATATCTAATCAAGCATAATTCAAAACATAGTTTCGTCATTCCTCGTTCAACTCGTCTACTGACCGTTGATACCTGAGATACATACATGTATAGTATAAGCTAAAAGCTTAGTGAACACAATATGGTTTCATGATCACATGCACACATAAAACAATGTTTAGCTTATTTTAATTATTATCTTCCAAGTGAGGCCTCGGCTCTTCACTTTTCTTTGCGTATGTGGCCTATTCTATGAACGAGGACTCCAAGACCTCGGAATTGCAAGCCCTCCTTTCATGTCCAACCCACCCCCTACGGTGGACGAATCTTGCCGAATCATACTAGTTGCATATCATTTATTTGCAATACTCACTCATTAATGCAAATCTCATCGTGACATGCAACATACATCTCATGCAAGTGACAACTTAAATCACATATGCATCATCGTCATTATTCACATACTTGAATATCATATTGATAATAATAAGTCATCATAATCTTTCTCATCAACATCACCTTTCATATCATGCATATATTTAAATATCATGCACATCAATATAATCAAGTTATATGCATATAAACATATCATGCATATATCATGGATAAAATACTTTTGTAATAATCATGTATATATCCCATAAAAATCGCATAATGTACTCACCTTGAATTGTTAACGCTCGATATGTCCTTTTCTTAAAAACGGCAACCTACATGATAATTTATACCATGATATCTCATTAACGTCTTACATTCTCAAAAAGTCAACAAAAGTCAACTAATGTAATTCGTCCCCAACCTAAAGTCAAACTTCGTATCCGAGCAACTTAATATGCCTCAAACAACTCTATTTGACCCATCATCAACATCCACATGGGTCAGACGTGTCAAAAGTCAACCCTTGGTCAACTCAGTCAACTCCAAGGAAGACCAGAGCCTCTGTGGCAGCCCGAGCCCCTCTGGTTGTATTGACTAGAGCCTCTGTGGGCGACCAGAGCCTCTGGTTGTATTGACCAGAGCCTCTGTGGGCGCATCGACCAGAGCCTCTGTGGGCGTAATGACCATACTTAGAAAATAATTCATCCTTAAGGACCAGAGCCCCTCTGGTCTCTCTTCCAGAGCCTCTGGCTTCACGACCAGAGCCTCTGGTTGGACTAATACTTAGGAAATAATTCAACCAGGACCAGAGCCCTTCTGGTCCTACACGGACACTTAAAAGCTAAGATTTGAGACCTAAGGCTACTAAGGCCTTACAGAGGACCTAACACGAAGCTAACCAAATAAGGAACATGGATGATAGTTGAGTGTTTTACCTCTAAACGCAGATTTCGGATGGGGACTTTGAGCTCCGATTTCTCTCCCGATACTTAATGAAATCTTAAGAAGTTTGAATGCAAACTGTAGAGCAAAATGAAGCCTATTTATATGCTGAGATTTTTGTCGCAATAGTTGAATAATCGAACCAATGGGGAGCTTCAAAGGAGAGGCCGGTATCGTATCTCCGAATTGCAGATATTTACAAAACAGGTCCTTCTGTTGGACCTGCTCGTCTTTGACCCGACAGTGGTCGTTTTCACACCTCTGCGTTGCAGGTCTAAAGCGTAGGTACAAAACAGACCCTTTGAGGTCTGGTGCAAAATTTTACATAACAGGTCCTTCTGATTTGGACCTGCTTACCTTTGACCCAACACCCTTAACTTCCGCGAATTTATAACTTTCACCCATGTCCCGATATTCTCTTTCACTTATGGTCCGAACTTTAAGCTTATTTTGAGATTTCGATAACTATTTCCACAACTAACTACATAAATATTTTAACACCTCAGACGAATTTAATAAATGAAAATTATCTATTTAATGACCCGAACGATATATATATATATATATATATTTAAAAATTTTGCGTTTCACATTAAGTACGTTTAAATAAAGGGTATTTTAGTCATTTTCGTTATTTTTAATTCCATATTAAAATTAAAAAAATATAATATATTTTTAATTTTTAGTTGTAAATCAAAATTCCTGAAAATGGTGAAAAACATGTCATTCATTTTCCGTTATACAATTAAAAGTTAAAAGTATTATATGGTTTTTTTTATTTTAATATAAATTAAGAAAATAATGAAAAATATTAAAACAGCGCTCATTTAAAACTGGATTTAACAGAATAAGTTAACGATCGTTAGATAGGGGAACTAAAGTAGTTAGAAATTAACAAATATAAAGGTCTAAATCCAAGTTTTTGAAATTTAAGGACGATATCCATTAAAAATTACAAACGTTGTCTAAGGGACTGTTTGACAATTATTGAATAGTTTGGTGATTAAGTGGTCAGAATGATTAAGAGGCTCTCATAATTTAGTGTAAAATGAAATATAATTGTTTAGTAATTGTGTACAATGAAATTAGGGCTCTTAATGCTTAATGGAGATCCAAGATACAAAATTATTCAGAATGTTTTAGAACCATTAAGAGACGGACTTTTTTTTTGTCAAACAAGATTCACCTCTTAACGATTCAGAAGTTGTCTCTTAATGGAATTATTAAGAGGTAAACAAACAACCCATAAATAAAATAATGTGATAAATTTGTAACCAAAATACAAAAMTAAATATATGAAATGGTAAATTATGGATCTGGTCCTTTGATTCTTGAGTTTTCATGGTTTTGGTCCCTTAGAACACTTTTACTCCATAAAAAAACGCTCTGATATGCAATTTTGCTCGCTTTTAGTTCCTCCTATTAGCAGAACAGAAATGCATACCACATGTGTTTTTTAGAATAAATAAGTTGTAGGGACTAAAACCAAGAAAATCCATAAATACAAGGACCAAATATATAATTTACTCAAAATAATATTATGTACAATGTAAGTAAATACATGGAAGGGTTTGGTGACTAGATTTGGTTAACTTAGGGTTCCTAAATGGATTTAGAGTAAATTACGTTTTTGTCCCTGTGGTTTGTTTAAAGTTACAACTTTTGTTTCTGTATTTTTGAAATAATGATTTTCGTCTGTTTGGTGTGTATATCATTGTTGTTTTTATCTCTGAGGCAATTTATTACAAAATAACAATAAATTGTAGACCATATGGACGAAAAAAGCAACATATTATAAACCACAGGGACGAAAAAAACACCGAATAGTAAACCACATGAACTAAGCATGTTCATCAGTTGATATCCATTGGATGTGAGGGGAACCGAACCGATCCAATCATCCATTGGATGTTGGATTTTGCCAACCAATCTGATCCAATTGACATTGGATAACTGATCTGATCCAATCCAAATGATGATTGGATCGGTTCAGTTCCATCCATTGGATACTTTTATTGGATATCTATCGGATATCCAATGGATGATCGATGATCCGCTGGGATTGGATCCATCCAGTGTGTTAATTCAATACAATTCTCCAACAATGATACATATTTATTAATCACTTCTAATATGTGTTAAAGCCAACACAAGGGAAGTTAAAATTTTAAAGCCTCACATAAAACAAATTTCAACTTAAGCAATTTGAAAATAAATAAATTGGATGATAGTTGGATAATGGTTAGATGGATAACTAGATGGTCATCGGATGATTAATTGAATGGATAATTGCATGTTGAGCGGTTCGGTTCGGTTCGCTTTTGATTCGTTTTGGCTGTCATCCGAGAACCAACCGATCCAAATTGAATGTTAAAATTTTCAATCTGAGCCGATCTAATTACAATTGGATATCCAATTATGGTCGGTCGGTTCTGACTGGATCAGTCAGTTCCAATCGGATCGATTGATTTTCTGCACACCCCCAACACGAACGATACCCATAATTTCAAAAACAAAAATAGCAAATTTCAATAAACCATTTAGACAAAGAGGGTAGTTTACTCATGGACTTATATTTTGGTTTTGAGTCACTATCAATCATGGCCTATGTGAGGCTCAACGACCATATAAAGTGAATAACCATTAAATAATGACTTGGAAAGAATTTAATTCAAGATCATGAAATCATCTACTATTCTCAAAACTTTGTAAAATAGAATTTCATTTTTTATTGGAATTTATTGTTTTATTACTATTCTCGTTGATACGTCCTAGCGACAAGGAGGTGGGTATTAGTTTGATTCCGAGCATCAGTTACATACTGCAAGAATGACTTCTATGATAAACGTGGGATTAAATGCAGTGGGGGTGTTCC
>NC_037536.1:7764582-7771158 GCF_001531365.2 Cynara cardunculus var. scolymus | reverse complement strand
GTGTGTGTGTGTGTGTGTGTGTGTGTGTGTGGTCCATTTAAGGGATAATTGATTAGTTTGTGATAACTGTGAGATCTAATCTCAACCACAAATCAATGAATAAATTAGAAAACTAATATTTTTGGTAATTTGACTGAAAACTATAATTAAAGGGTATTTTAGGCATTTTAAATTTTTTATCTCTTCTCTCTCTCTCTCTCTCTCTCTCTCTCTCCTACCTTCGGCTTCCGACAAACACCATGTGATACCTAAAATACAGCAAGATACACAATGTGATACCCAAAACACACCAAGTAAACTTTGAGACCACTATGATACCAACTGTGGTGGGGATGGGGGAAGGAAGATAGGTAGTGAGGGGGTCATAGGGACAAAGTGCTCACAGGTAGGGTGTTTAGTGGTCGATCTTCAGAGACAGCGTCTTGGTCAGACAAGATGACTGGAGGAGATCACCGGAGTGGTGGTGGGTGCCGGATAAGGCCACGTATGTGTGTGTGTGTGTGTATATGCATATAAAATAATTAAACTAATTAAAGTATAGGGGAATATTATACTAATTTAAGTAAACTGAATAATCAACTAATTTAAGTAAATTGAATAATCAACACAATTTACTAATTTACCATTTGTTTTATTTTCGTAAATAACATCAATTATCTAAAATGATGGACTCATATTAGACCTCACAGTTATCACAAAATATCTAGTTCTCATTTGATTAGGCCCCTATATATATATATATATATATATATATATATAAGGTTGAGTTCTTGTGCGAATAGAAGTTACAGTGAGAAGAGTAAGAAGGGATCTTCATCTGTGGATCAATCCTAATTTAAGATTAACACTAATGAGATGCACCGGATCAATTCCTGTGAGAAGCGTAATTCATGTGGCTGGTGAGATTAAAAGTGATCAAGAGTCCAGATCCTTTCTTACGTTTCTTATTTTAATTCATATTTTCACACGATATTTTGTATGTGTGTGTGTGCATATATATATATATATATATATATATATATATGTATATATATATATAATAGTAATAGAGATCACTCACAATCTCAATTCAAGCAAATATGTTCAACCAAGACGGCACAAAGTTGATGATAAACTCCATTTAAGTGCATCTCAGTACTTATTTGAAGATGTTCATAGAATATGTAGCATTCTTGATCCCATATTCACTCCTCATATCCGACCCGCCTCTACCCTTCTCTAAACACATATTCGCTACTTTTACAGAACAAGTTTTCATTACTTTCATGAAACAAGATGACTTGGGTATGATTTCATTAAATCTGATTAAACCCTATTATAAGTCACGTCAATTTTCTACATGTAAAAAAATTTTCGGTTTAAGTGTGTCACTATTATGAAAAAGGAAGTTCATACTTGTGTAGTTTGATTTCAATAATAACATCTGCAAAACGACACTTATTTGATGTTATTTGAAAACTGTAATGTTACATCATGATCCCAGCATCACTCGTTAAATCACTGACAAACTGATGATAAAAACTACAAATATTAATAAGAAAACTTATGAAATAGATGTGAAATGCCTAAGAAATGAATCAATTATCGACCTCCAACAACAAGAAATGTTGACGTTATTATTGATAATGAAATAAACCAACTCCTTCATAAGCCACACTAATTGATTATCCTAAGGCATTAAAGTTTAATACCTATAAAGATTTTTTTTTATTAATCTTGATATCCAACCCGCTATGCGAGCCGACTAATCCCAGGGCGACCACCTGCTTTGCAGATAGCCCAGAGTCACCGCATTTGAACCTCCGTGGCCACAAGGGGATTTTGTATTCCTCCTTAGATTTGAACTTGGGACCTCCTGATACTTTTGACCTTTGGAGTCAAGCTCAAACCAATCAGGCACCTCTCTTGTGGTTTAATACCTATAAAGATATACTCTATAGGATTGGGTTCATGTGACACCAGTCTGTTTTGGTGAGACACATGAGACAATATTTTTACACTTAAAATTTCACAACAAAATGTTGTGAAGGTAAAAAAAACTAATATTGTTTCACGTGTCTTACGAAAAACAGTTTTGTCTCACATGATCCCAAGTCATACTGTATAAACTTTATTGTATTATTTTCCTTCAAATGTGTATCTATTTAACTAAACTATAATTAATTACATACTTCAACTCTGGTTAAAAAGATAAACCGCGTCAAAATAAAACCAGCTTTATTTGCCAACCTAAATATCACGTTCATATACTGTCAACATCAATACGCCATGGAGGTTGTTGTCTGCTCAGTCATTTCAGTTACTACTGAAAGAATTCATATGAAACACATCAATCATAACGAACCTTAACTATTTTATTTAAATCCACCGGTATCTGTATCTGTATTTTATATTTTGTTAATACTGAGTTATCATTTAATCATGTCATCTATTAAATGATGTTTTTAGTGGAAGTTGTAGTTCAATAAAATTAGGAGAAATAAATATGTGATATTCACCTAATTTATCAACTTTGAATTAATGCATGTATTTAAGCCCATTGAACAACATGCTTTTTCATGCTTAACAAAATTTAGCAATTGTATATCATCAAACATCAATTAATAAAACAGTAAATTGCGAATTTGGTCCATGTGGTTTGTCGAAAATAACACTTTTCATCCTTACGGTTTTGAAATTATAAGACGACCATCGTGGTTTGTGAAAACGTTCGAATTTCATACCACTTTCTAACCGCCACTAAAAATTCCTTTAAATGAGGGGCATTTTCATCGTTTTGTTGACCTTTTTGTCTTCAACCCAATCAAAAACCAGAGGGACCAAAACCAATCGATTTTGATTGGGTAAAAGACAAAAAAATCAATAAAATAACCAGAATGCTAATTTTTGTAACGGCTGTTTTTACAAACCATAATGACCGTCTTGTTATTTTATAAGTACAAGGATATATAAATGTTGGTTGTAACAAACCAGAGGGACCAAATTTGTAGTTTCCCGTTAATAAAATTAAGAGTGAATATACAGACAATTATTCTTCTTTGTCAAAGGCCTTTAGCGATAGGGGTGAGCAGCGGAATCGGGTACCCGTTTGCGGAACCGGAACCGCCTTGAAACCGCCGATTCCGAAACCGGAACCGATATGAGTGGTTCCGGTTCCTAAAATACGGAACYGATTGAGAACGGTTCCGGTTCCGGTTCTCAGTTTTTCGGAACCGTTACCCGCCAGGTACCCGGAACCGGCGGTTGTTTTTCAATAAAAAAATAATTGATTTTTTTCAATACCAAATTTATATTAAGTTACATCTTCAAATGGCGCGGTCATCTTCATTCTTCATTTACTTTCTAGTTCTACTAAACTACAGTTCGTAGTATATAATCGTTAAGTTTTGAAAATTTACAATTATAGTATATAATTGTTAAACTTTGAACATTTTCTATTAGTCTATTATGGTTTGTAATCGTTAAAACAATATTTGTAACCATTATTCCGTATAATTTGTATTCTTGTTTATTTAATTTAGTGTTTTGGCAATATTTTATTTTTATTTCTAAATAACAAAATTTTAATATTTTAGGAAGCGGGTACCCGGAACCAGAACCGGTTCCCGGCGGTTCCGGTTCCGGTTCCAAAAATTCAAGAACCGCTCTAACTGGTTCCGGTTCCGGTTCCAATATCTCAAGAACCGCCGGTTCCGGTTCCGGTTCCGGTTCCGGTTCCGGTTCCGGTTCCTGTCAAAAAGGGCGAGTACCCGCCTATGCTCACCCCTATTTAGCGATAATGTAATGCATGGTAATCCTAGCGTTCAATGACGACAAACTAGTGTCAGTAAACCTCTATAACTTGTAAGTTTTGGATTAAAGTTTTGTGACAGGAGTTAGTGTTGCTATTACAACAACATTAAGTTTTATAAGACGTCAAAAATGTCTAAATGTTCTAATAAGCTATTTTATAAGACCAAATGATATGTGATATTTTATACATTTTAATGTTTGTATTACCTAACAATCAGTGTTAATTAGATGCTTAAAATGGTCATATTAACTTAAATTGGCATTTACATGTATGTAACCATTTAAGATGAGGAAAAAAAAGGGGGGGGGAAGTGTTTTTATTTATTATAGACTTTTTTTTTTAATCTGGATATCCAACTCGTTTTGCAAGCCAACTAATCGCATGACAACCATCTGCTTTGCAGGTTGCCCGGAGTCATCGCATTTGAACCTCTATAGCCACAAGGCGATTTTTGTTCCTCCTTGAATTTGAACATGGGACCTCCTGACACTTTTGACCTTTGGAGTCAAAGTCAAACCAATGTTTCCATCACAACAAGCAAAAAGGAGAAAGAAACAGCATTTGGGTTCCATTCATAATTCTTCATTGATATGCAGCTACTCAAGAATCAGGAAGATAAAAAGGAAGGCCCAAGGCAAAGCCCATGTTCATGTTGAAGTCTATTAGAGATGGCAAAATGGGCCCGGTCTGGATCGGTATCTGTTATGGGTCTGGTCCAGGATTGGTCCAATTTTTTGAAAATATTATCGTTTTATTATCGATATGCAACTGCCATATGACTGTTTTTTTCCTATTTTTGATCTTTTTTTGTCCCATTGGGGATTTTCTCTGGCAGCTAAAGTCACCCCAAACCTTGCGTGAAGCATTGTCGTTTGTCAAAAATCATTCGGGTGACTTTCCCAGAGGGTATAGCTGCAGCCCAAGTCGCTAGTGGTCTCCAGACCGAGTAACACATGTCTTTTCCAAGCGGTTTTTATGGAGGGGGCATAAAATCAAGATGTAACCATCGTTTTAAGGGCAATCGCAGATTCGCAGTAGGAATTGCAAGAAGGAGAAGAGGCGATTTCGGGGAAGCAATCGTTGGTATTTTCTTCATCAATAGGTCGATTAATTTGAGTGGATACCCTCAAATTGTTTAACCTAATTGTGTATCATTAGATTTAGCTTTGAATCCGTAATTGTTCTCGGTTTTATCTTGGTAGTAAGCATTGTTCAATTGATAATTGTGTTAACTGATAGTAGTGTAGGATTGCTTAATCTAGTCTAACTAGTCGGCATCTGATTATTGACTAGTAATGGTGACTGTCTAATCTTAAAGCAACGTAATTGAACTCTATGTTCGTAACTAGATCAGATTAACCGATTAGAAATTGGTCACTAAGCTTCTCATGCTAATCAACACTTGACAAAATGTTTTTGAATGACTTATAAATCCGTACGAGCACTAAAATTAATAAAATCGATATAATTAATATCAAATCAGTACTATAAATAAAACTTTGTGGGTTTTTGAATCTGAAAGTTTTATTGTCATTTTTATAAATCGTTGGTGTTGAAAGTATATTAGTCGCGTAAAACAATAAAATATTTTAAATAGAGATAATACATATATATACACACAGACACACATTTAACATAATATTTATAGGGACTTAGGGGCCGTTTACCAAACACTTATTTGGTAAGTGCTTACTGGTACTATTATTTACTTACCGGGTAAGATTTTAGTCCACCAAAACAACATTGTATGCAACAATTTACCCAGTAAGCACTTACCGTGGTAACAGTCGTCGCCCTCACTTACCGGGTAAGACTCTTGGTCCTTGTCTCGCTCTTACCGCGTAAGATTCTTAATCCTTACCATATTAATTCAGTGAGTTAACGTAACTTGGTAAGCGCTTACCCGGTTAAACGTTTTGTAACGACTGCTTAATCATTTGAGAGCTTCAAAATTTATGAAATCCATGAGAACTTCTACCTTAAGGTTTTGTTTTCACGTAAATTTTTCCATCTCATTATAGTATTTAATGTATTGATTAACATATTTTTTTTCTTCATGATGTGTTTGTTTCATATGTATTCGATTCACAATGTGAAACTTTTTTATGTTTATTTCTTGTTTTACAAACACACCAAACGGGTCACTTTGTGAACCGAGCACATGTGAAACAAATATATGTTAGTCACTACATTAAATTCAAAAGAAAGACTCTTATATATGTTGTAGAGTAAATTACATATTTGGTTCATTTGGTTTGTACTTTCTACTCACAGTGGTCACAAAATCAAAATAAATACAAAAATAAGACTCATGGTTTACATTTTGCACTTTTTGAGTCCCTACCTTTAACATCTGTTAAAAAATCTGTTAGGCTAGTTAAATCAAAGGGCATTTGGGCTTTATTCACCTCATTTTATCTTTTATCTTACTAAAAATCATATTCTTTTTTATTTTAATATTATATCTATACTATGGTATAAAGAATTTAGGTTAAACTCTTAAATTATTGCATCAAGTGTTGTTTAATGATGTATATTATTCTTTAAAATTCAAGATTACAAGTAATGGTGGAGATGTACAATTTTTTAAAGCTATATGTTTGAATTCATGTAATTGATTGATAGACATAATCAAATACATGATAAACATTTCATTTTAAATATAAAGAACATAAAAAATAATTAGATAATCAATGAAATCTAACAGAATACATAATTATTATATTTGTAGAAAACATTATATTATTAAACCTAAAATAAATTAATTCGTTATTAAACCTAAA
>NC_037536.1:7756995-7764127 GCF_001531365.2 Cynara cardunculus var. scolymus | reverse complement strand
TGTATGTATGTATGTATGTATGTATGTATGTATGTATGTATGTATGTATGTATGTATGTATGTATGTATGTATGTATGTATGTATGTGTGACACCCCAAAATGAGGTAAATAAATAAATTAGAAAGCAAAAAGAACAAGGAAAATAAAATAAAATGAGTTTTAATTTATTGGAAAAAAATATAAATATATTTGAAAATTGGATTAAAAATAAAAGAAAATGTCATATTAGGGGTGAAATGTGTAAAGATGTCAAAAGTAATAGAGCCAAGGGGCCGAATGCTATTTTATAATAGTTAAGGGTTGGATCAGAGATTAACAGGTCCAAACCAGAAGGACCTGTTTTGTAAATATGCATCAGATCTGCAAATTCAGAAACGCGAAAACGACACTTCGTTTGAAGCCTTCTTTTGGTCTGAATATTTAACTATTACGACAAAAAAATTATATATACATGTAGACAACACTTTGCTCTACATTTTTGCTTCAAGAAAACCGAACTTTCGTTGAGTTCCGAAAGAGAAATCGGAGGTCGAAGTTCGGGTTCGAAAAGCTTCGTTTATTGACGATTGGAGGTAAAATACTCAACCAAATTTCGAGTTCTTTATATGGATGGATTCGTTTTTAGGTCATCTATGAAACCTTAGTAGCCTTATGTCTCAGATTTTAGTTTTGAATGTTTGATTTTGAGTTTTTTACTGATTTTCGAGTGGTTTTAAAACCGTAACTTTAAACGAGCGTAAGAGACTCAATACTTGATGGAATTCGTTGATTTTTGTTTCTATGGTTAAGGAAAATCATTTGCTAGAGTTTTTTGCAAAACGAATCATCAAAAACAATGAAGAAACGAGGGCTAGGGACCGTTTTCCGGTCGTCGGTGCTGTTGGGGAGTGTAGGAGCCATATGGGCTTGATGTGGCCATCTGGGCTGTTTTGTTTGGGCTTCACTTGTATTATGGTTTGTTTTAATTTTTTGGGCTTAAGATTTAGTCCATCTAGCATCTTGGGTATATTTGGGTAATTAATTTAACCATGCCAAATTTAACCAATTAGTATATTATTCTATTTTATTATATAGTATAAGTTATATTGTTTAATTAATTTATAATGTAACACCCTAAAAAAAAGATAGTTTAAACCGAAAATATCTAACGAGAACCAGAATCTTAAATAAAATAAAAAATTCACCCAACAAAAGTAGTAGTATAGCGTTTACAATTTCGCAACTGAGAAGATCAATAACGACCTACTAATCTATATTTTTTCTAGATTAAAGACGGTATTTCTATCAATCTCCAAAATACCGTAACATCAAAAACGCAACGTTCAAAATTAACAAGGCTATAATTACAAAAGAGTCTTTCACGAACCAACACTCCTCTCAACCCTTTAGAGCCCCACCGCTAAAGAAACCTAAAAAGTAATTATAACAAGAAAGAGAGAGGATTAGGCTTACGCCTAGTGAGTCCAAACAAAAGAGTTTACGTAAACATAAAGGAACATATATAAAAATATACATGCAAATAGTTGACGTAACTTTAAACAGGAATAGAGACAGTAAGACATGAATAACTCGAAGTGGAACAATAAAACATCCGAAGATGACGGGGGAGACTCGATTTACCGGTAATTATGACAGAACACAAAGTAAGTCATATATTAACGTTATGTAGTCGGCCATGATCTTAAGCTTTTTATTTCGGAAATTACATAATAATCACAATGCTTATTTCCGAGTGGAAATGAGAGGATGATTTGGTGATTACATAATAATCACAATGCCTATCACCAACTTACACCATCATTCCCACGAATAAAATAAAATGATATACATGCACTATATAAATATAAATAATGACGTAGTATCATACGATATTTATATATATAGAAAATGAGATTTAAATAATACGTGGGAGTGTCAAAACATCCGAAGATTACGGGGGAGACCCGATTTACCATTAATTATGACGGAATACAAAGTAAGTCATAGATTAACGTTATAAAGCATCACTTATCGGTATAATACCATCGACATCAACCTAAACCAGTCATGTAGTCGGTCGTGATCTTACGCTCTTTATCTCGGAAATTACATAATGATCACACAATACCTATTTCCGAGTGGGAGTGAGAGGATGATTGGAGATTACATAATAATCACAATGTCTAAATCCAATATACACCATTCCTCACACAATTATAATATAAAAACGACTCCCATGCCTTCAAACCCGTTACATTCTAAGRACATACTTAAATGCGTTTACATAAGCGTACGACCACTTGTACATCACTCGAATATTCGCATGAGTCCTTAATCAAAAGAACATTTCCATTTTACCAATAATAAACTCCAAACATGGAATATGAGGGTTTATAAAGCTTTATGCCCAAACTCACTTTGACACAAGTATTTTACCAAACAAGTAATCACCTAGAGACAAGGTATAAGACAAGCATAACTCATAATTTCGATTAGTATAAAGCTTCTAAAAGAAAAGGGGTTGGATGAACTCACATGTAGGATTTAGGAGAAATCCTAATTTCTCRGGATTAATCCGATAGACGCAAGGGAGGCGAAGGAAACAGGACCGCAAACTGTTGTTGCTGTTTTGACGAAAAAAGAACGAAGGGCAAGGCGGTAGCGCCTTCTACCTGCTGCTGTCGCTGCTTTATGCGCGAGATGGCATGGCGATCGGTGGACTGAAGGTACCGTGTAGACCCGGCCGGCGGTAAGGCCTCACCGGCGAACGTAGCTTCTTCCCGAGGGTTTTTCTGACCGTAAGAACCACAGCTCCCCCCCTTTCTCTCTCTCAACCAGCAACGACCGAATGTTTGCTTCACTTGACCGATTTCTCCTTCAAGAAAGAAGTGTTCGTCCCCTCTCAAATTGTTCTTCCCTTCTCTTCCCCAAACTCTAAAACAGTAGCCAAAAAAAACCCAAAAATAAAATAATGGACCTCCTTCTCTCTTCTTTTCTTTTGCAGGTGAAAAATGGGGGTCTAAGGGTAAGATAAGAAGGTAGTAGCTACCTCCTTCCTGCCCCCTTGACTTTCTTACCCCAACACATCAAACATTAAGTTCCCAATGCATATAATATACTTATATAATTATATATATATATATATATATATATATAGGGTTGGATTCACGTGAGACCAGCCTGTTTTCGTGAGACTCGTGAGACCACATTTTTACACGTAACCTTCACAGCAAAAACATTGTNACCTTCACAGCAAATACACTGTGAAGGTTTTAAAAAGTCACCTTCACAGCATTTTGCAGTGAAGTTTCAAGTGTAAAATGTTGGTCTCACGGGTCTCACGAAAACAGACTGGTCTCACATGATCCCAAGTCTATATATATATATTACTAAAGGGGGAAACCGATAACAAGGAGATGTTCAGAGTTTAAAAAGTATATAATAATAATACATATATATATCTATAAAAAGAAACGTATACCTCATCAACGAGACGAAAAATCCTGACGTGAAGGGAGTAGAAGAAAATGGGGAAGAATTACAGGTGTTACAATTCTCCCCACCTTGGATTAAATTTTGTCCTCGAAATTCCAATTCATGCGAATAGGTGAGAGTAGCGCTTTTTCAAGTTCTCTTCCGCTTCCCATGCCAACACACTGGAGTTCTACACTTTCGTCCGTACAACGCCTCGAAATGTGCCATTTCTAATTGTAATGCTCCAAATAAATATTAACCACGACACTTCATTCCCATAATACAATTCCATTGATGTCGGTTTACTCGTTATAACTATATAAACTCGGTAATTCAATTTAAAGTGTCTTAATAATTATCAACACTTTAACCTATTCATAAAATTATTTAATTTAATTTAAATAATTTATTAAGACCACTACCCTTCTTAAATTAACTAATTAAAGGAATAAAAAATATATATATWTTTTCAACTCCAAGCCTTGGAACAAAACGTGGAAGTAATGWAGTGCATCCAACTATATATACATGTATATATTAATYTTCCATKCAAAGACCACTTATGTAAGAACAAAGCATGCATATGACCAAAGAAAGGATTTGGCGATGAACAAACCATTCATGGTGATTCCTACTTTTACCCAAAGTCGCAACCATATCTAAATTTATGCTTACAACCATACACGGCGATGCCCTTCTCAAAACCCGAGTCATACATGTCTATTTGACTCTTTTGCTAGGTTGATACATGGTCTTGTTTGACCAACCTACAACCCCTTGTTTCATGTTAATAGTTACGACCCCAAATTAATATGACTTATTTTATCCATTATTCGACCAACTAATCGACTCAATAGACACATACAAATCTCAAAACACTTACTGCACACAGTCCTCTAGCCTTAATCACCAAASAACTTTCGAGGAAATTTGTCAAGAAGCCATTTGAGAAGAAATACTGAAAGGGGTACGGAGGTGAGAGGTACCAAAACAGAAGCCCAGATAAAAACCTTACAAGTCCTAACAAGGCGATGACAAAAGAGAATAAAAGGAGTTAAAGAAGGTGTCTGAGACCTCAAGGTGCTACAAATGTAGCTGGTCACTTTGTTGCTGATTGCAGAGGCAACTGGTGAAAATTGTTGWCCATTAAAAGAACAAGTATAAGTATAATAATAAAGAGAGGAGATTAAGGGCGGAAAAGGAGAACTAGATCTCTGATTCCTCCTCCTTAGAAGAGTCAGATAAAGTATTGGTATGCATGATGGCCGAACCTAAGCTACGTCATATCTCTAAACCTGATAACTTTGATCTTGAGATGTCTATTCAAAAACTCTTCGAAGTTTTTTTTAAGCTAAAACAGAAGCTAAATATTGGGAAAAAAGAGAGAAAGAAAGCAGAAGAAGAAGCCAATTTTTTTTTCAAAAGAGAATCAGATCTTTTGGGAGAAGAAAAAGAAGTCATTCTAAGAAAAGGAAGCCATTCTAGAACAATGAAATCCATCATGTTTTAATTGTGACACCTTCAAGTCACAAACTTTAACATCCTTTGGACCATTTGCTACTGATTCTCATGTTTCTAATTCAAAATTAGACATCAAGGTAATTGATTCAGAAGCCGTTGGGTTTGTTCCTCAAAGCAAAACATAAGAGAAAATTTAAGAAAATGATCCCAATGAATCACAAGTCTCTGATGAAAACAATTTTTCTGAAACTTATAGAGTAGAGGTTAAGGACATGATAACTACTCTTCAAAGAGATAATGAAGGATATAGAGTATAGAAATCTGAGTATGCATCTAGCTCTAGAAAACCCAAAAAAAAAGTTTTTTTTTTCTAGACTCTGACTCAGATGATGAATCATCTAATGAAATTCCAGAGATTGTAGCACATAAGATAACAAATCAAAACTTGAAAGTGGAATTCTGAAGAAACCTAGCATGATTAAAGATCATATTCCCAAAATTCCTCTCTGCTCTATAGAAATGTGACTCACATGCAAAACGTCTCAGGAACTTGAAAATAAAATAAAAGAAAAGTTGAGACAACCTAGAGATCAAATTAAGCTGAAATCCTATCCTTTCAAGCCAATCAAATACACTCTAGAACAAAAAAGTAAAAGTGTTACTATAGATAAACCTGATCCTTCTTCCTCTGGAACAACAAAAAAAAGATAATGAAAGAAGAAAATTGGAGAATCAAGGCTTAAAGCATGAGAAGAAAGCTAGTTTACAATAGAATAAAAGCTTTGAAATAATTAAGATGTTTGTAAATGCATCTAATGCTACTTCAGAAGCAAAACATAAAGCTAAAGCTTTTAGTTGTGTTAATTCAAAAAGAGTTTTTAAGAAACCATCTGTGTGTGTTCATAACTGACATTGCCTAAATCTCTTAATTCAACTAAAGAAGCACTTCTCTAGAAACGAGTGTGCTATCTTTGAGTATTGTTTCAACATGCAAATACCAGAACTTAAAAGCTACTACCTACAGAAAAAGCCAAGTCTACAAAGACAGAAGGCAAGAACAAAACACCATCCAAAGCTAACTAAGAAAGACCCATTGTGAAATAAGCACATAAACTCCTTAACTTGTTTTGAAGAACCAACATGTGCTTGTATGGTACTTAGACTCTGAATTCAGTGATCTTAGGCAGGGATCTACATTCAGGGTTTTAGTGGGTGAAGCTTTGGAAGAATAATTACCTTCCCTTCAACTCCCAATACGCAACTCTTAACAATCTCACGTACCAGAACCTGACTACCATTTGATATCTCTATGATCAACGCATTCATAAGTCTTTGCAATAACAGTAAGTTTGAGCACGCTTATGTAACAACATACTCAAAATAGCATTAGCTAAGTGAAATTTCGAATAAGTTATACATAAGGATCCTCAATCCGTCGTCGCAGTTCATGAATCATGAATCTCCGTTGACTCTAAGGCTCTCCTATGTTAAGGTTTCTATCCACATCCCACTATTAACACTTACAGTCTCAGTTTAAGTCTAGGCGTCTTAATCGGGGGATCTTTTATTTTTTCATTTCGCATTTCTCATCAAATAAATAGGGGGCCTTCTTGATGAAGAATACTAACAGTGCCGGACTAATGGTTGAAAAGCGAGTGAATATTCCCTCTCTTACCTTCTAAGGAAGGGGCACGGTTAGCACGGGGCTCGAACCCGCAACTTCCGCCTTGACAGTTTGAATAATACAGGGACTGATAAGCTAAGCGAGGTCCCCCTTCAACTAATGGATAGACCAGACCGCATAAGACTACTGGAATAGAAAAACACCAGACCATGGACATCTCGTTCGAATTCCTTCAATCCTACCAGCCTTACCTAGTTCACTTAAACTATTGTTTTGATATCAACTTGTAACATCCTAAAAAAAGATAGTCTAAACCGAAAATATCTAACGAGAACCAGAATCTTAAGTAAAAAAAATCACCCAACAAAAGTAGTAGTATAGCGTTTACAATTTCGCTACTGAGAAGATCAATAACGACCTACTAATCTAGATTTTTTTCTAGATTAAAGACGATATTTCTATCAATCTCCAAAATGTCGTAACATCAAATACGCAACGTTCAAAAGTAACAAGGCTATAATTACAAAAGAGCCTTTCACGAACCAACGCTCCTCTCAACCCTTTAGAGCCCCACCGCTAAAGGAACCTAAAAA
>NC_037536.1:7751002-7755790 GCF_001531365.2 Cynara cardunculus var. scolymus | reverse complement strand
CATGAGTCCTTAATCAAAAGAACATTTCCATTTTACCAATAATAAACTCCAAACATGGAATATGAGGGTTTATAAAGCTTTATGCCCAAACTCACTTTGACACAAGTATTTTACCAAGCAAGTAATCACCTAGAGACAAGGTATAAGACAAGCATAACTCATAATTTCGATTAATATAAAGCTTCTAAAAGAAAAGGGGTTGGATGATCTCACATGTAGGATTTAGGAGAAATCCTAATTTCTCGGGATTAATCCGATAAACGCAAGGGAGGCGAAGGAAACAGGACAGTAGACTGCTATTGCTGTTTTGACGAAAAAAGAACGAAAGGCAAGGCGGTAGCGCCTTCTACCTGCTGCTGTCGCTGCTTTATGCGCGAGATGGCACGGCGATCTGTGGACTGAAGGTACCGTGCATACCCGGCCGGCGGTAAGGCCTCACCGGCGAACGTAGCTTCTTCCCGAGGGTTTTCCTGACCGTAAGAACCACAGCTCCCCCCCCCTTTCTCTCTCTCA
This sequence comes from Cynara cardunculus var. scolymus, assembly GCF_001531365.2. Classification (NCBI taxonomy): domain Eukaryota; kingdom Viridiplantae; phylum Streptophyta; class Magnoliopsida; order Asterales; family Asteraceae; genus Cynara; species Cynara cardunculus. The sequence goes on along the minus strand of NC_037536.1, from coordinate 7,755,277 downwards.
ACCAGCAACGACCGAATGTTTGCTTCACTTGACCGATTTCTCCTTCAAGAAAGAAGGGTTCGTCTCCTCTCAAATTGTTCTTCCCTTCTCTTCCCCAAACTCTAAAACAGTAGCCAAAAAAAACTCCAAAAATAAAATAATGGACCTCCTTTTCTCTTCTTTTCTTTTGCAGGTGAAAAAGGGGGTCTAAGGTAGGATAAGAAGGTAGTAGCTACCCCCTTCCTGCCCCCTTGACTTTCTTACCCCAACACATCAAACATTAAGTTCCCAATRCATATAATATACTTATATAATTATATATATATATATATATATATTACTAAAGGGGGAAACCGATAACAAGGAGATGTTCAGAGTTTAAAAAAAATATAATAATAATACATATATATCCATAAAAAGAAACGTATACCTCACCAACGAGACGAAAAATCCTGACGTGAACGGAGTAGAAGAAAATGGGGAAGAATTACAGGTGTTACAATAAAAAAAATATTATGTTATTTAACTAGCTTATTAATTTATTTTAGAGAATTAATAGTGATTAATTAATCTTTTCCTAAGTGGTTTATTAAATTGATTAGTAATTTAATAAATGTTCTCTTAGTTGTCGGAATTTGATTTTATCAGTTGTCTAAGACATCTTAATATGAAACATAGGTTTCATTTAGTTGTTAAAAGGATAATCGACGTTAAGAGTTGTTATCAGACATAGTACTGAGAGGTGTCTTAAATTATTTTGATGATTAATATTGAGATTTAAGTGTCGTATTTCCGAGTTAATCAATTATAGAGACGCTTTAAATTAGAGAGTTTGATTTATAAGATCATAAAATGTTTATTTTGATGTTTTAAGACGTTGTCGAGTTTTAGTCACGGGGTTTGACTAAAGTTAGTCGGGGTTGACCGAGTTGACCAAGGGTTGACTTTTGACATGTTTGACCCATGTGGATTTTAATGATGGGTCAAATAGAGTTGTCTGAGGCATATTAAGATGCTCAGATATAAAGTTTGACTTTAGGTTGGGTCAGAATGACAATAGTTGACTTTTGTTGCCTTTTTGAGAAATTAAGACGTTAATGAGATATTATGGTATGAAATGTGTAGGCATTTGGTCAAGAACTATCGGTAATCAATCTATACGCAATCAGGCAAGTCTTCATGAAATTTCACTAGGATGCATACCTAAGTACAAATTTATTTTTGCATGATATGAATTGTTGATGATGTGCACGTATGCATGATATTTCAATTACATACATGTTATGATATATTTTACATGTATGTTATTTTGTGAATGGTTACATGCTACGTGTTTAATCAATCTTCGAATAACTCTAGCATGTTATTCCATATTAAAGTTTTATGATTCAAGGGTGGGCATTGACCAGTAAGTCACGACCAGTATAAAACACGACTCGGACAAGTGGGTGATCAATTAAGACTGACATATCAACCCAGGGCGTGTTTGTGACTAAATGACCCATACCCGACTAAACAATTTATGAGATATCTTTTCTTTCAGTGTTGCATGTTTTTCAGAAAATGCATACTATTTGGTACAAAGTTTACAAGTTGAAATGTATGATGTACAATGATCTTTACTCAYGCAAACCATGAACTCACTGAGCTTTATAAGTTGACTATAGTATGCATCTCAGTGACAGAAGGTTTCAGGTTGGACAAAGAAAAAGAAGGGCATACATAGAGACTTGTCTAGTCCATTTAAGTTCAATATTTATGCGCAATCGTCTATGATATATAAATTTGTAAAGCAACCCGGTATGGGACGGGCTGACATTAAGTTATATATTTATTCTTTTAAAGTCTTTCGCTGTAAACGGTCTAAAGTTTTAATTTAACCATTATTTATGGAGTGCTTTTGGAGAATCTGTTTTAGATTACGTAACATTTCCCATGGTAAAAATATAGATGTTACAAGTTGGTATCAAAGCAGTAGTTCAAGGGAAATAGGTTATGATCTATAGCCTAAGCTTGAACTGTTAGTTGTAAGAATGATGCCTTGGGTTTAGATATGAATCAATATCAGTATCACAAAGATCAGTATTAGCATAACCTATATTAGATGCAACATTACACAATGTAAGTACAGTATGACATTATGCTACAATGCAGTAAGTTTAAGTATAGTTAGAATTGATCTAATTTCTTTCTCTTAGAGATGATTAGTATTAAAAAATGCAAGTGAGGTACTCAGAAGTAAGCATGTTGAGAGTATGTAAGAACAATAGTATGGAAGACGAAGGAAATCATCTTCCAACTTTCTTACTGCAGCTTCAGGACAATACTACATTTTAAACTTAACCACAAATTCTTCCCACATCATGGTTTTCAGAATATTCGGATCTGAACTGGACAGAACTTCCCACCAATATAAAGCACTTGATCTCAGACGAGATATAGCAAACATAACTTTATCCTCTTCTGCACTTTTACTGATTTGTAGACTCAGCTCTATCTCCTTAAGCCAACACATAGCTTTAACAGGATCACGCTCACCAGAAAACTTGGGAGGTTTACAAGCAAGAAACATTTTGATATCTCCTCCTTTTTGTACTGACGATGAAGTAAGGGGTACAGATGTACCAGTTACCGGTGTACTAGCTCCAGCTTCCTCCTGATAATCAGGATTTCTTACCACTTCTGGATTATTTTGAGTTGTACGGCCCAACAAATTCACCAAACTTTCTTGGAACTTTCCCAACTCTGCTGCCAACATTTCTTGGGTAATAAATCCGGGATCAGGAACATTGTGTCCACCTCTTGCCCTTTCTTTTCCATGACCAGACATTGAACTTTCTTGAACCGACAGTTCATGTTCTTGTCTAATACCTCTACCTCTTCCTCGACCCCTACTACGACTTCGTGTTTTTATCGTCATCACATTTTTCGGGTCCTCTCCTTGTGTTATGTTTCTTCTTCCCCGACCTCTTTCATAACCAGTAGAGGTCTTTTCTGATTGATTGGGATTATCTGCCATTTCTCAGTATATTACTTTTTCAGTCACATTCAAACACACATGATTATTCTCATAATCATAATACTCAGATTATATCAATCATATATAATCTATCTTTCTCATAATAGGTTCAGCTATAACATATTCCCATGTTCATAGACCTAGTGAAACCTATTATCATAACTTTCCACACCTCTAGTTTAAGTCTAAGTATTTCGCAAATACCCAGATCCCTTAAACTAAGGCTCTGATACCAACTGTAACAACCCACATATTCAATGTACAGATAATCCATATCATCATACTCATAACACAAAATGTAACATCGTTTACAAAATACAGATTAACAAAAACTTTCTTAAAATACATTTTGAATAACTAAACGTCATTCATTCTAAATTTTTCCCTTGCCTTTATCTTGCGAGGTATGATGACCTGCAAAACAGGTTAGTCCAACAACTGAGCGTTAGACCAAAAAGGTCTAGTGAGTGTATAAATCCCAAACAACATACTTTCCAAATAATTAGTTCAGAATCAAACCTGTTATGACACATAAACTTATTTATGTCTCTCGCGGTTACACCGCCATTACATCTCTCTCGCGGTCACACCGCCATTACATCTCTCTCGCGGTCACACCGCCAAGTTGGTATCAGAGTTGTGAGTGGGGTATTGTTCGGACTTGATATCCGAACAAATATATTAACTTAATTCTAAGTGTTAACCAGACAAAACTTATACGAGGTGCTATCCGGATTGTTAACCGGAGATGATGGTTACTCTTGATAATCTAAGTGTTTGTCCGGATTACATATCCGGACAAGGTTGACCGGACTTCAAATATGGTTGATGTGTTGAAATGTTTTTGAAATATTTTGAGATGTAATGGCGGTGTGACCGCGAGAGAGATGTAATGGAGGTGTGACCGCGAGAGAGATGTAATGGCGGGGTGACCGCGAGAGAGATGTAATGGCGGAGTAACCGCGAGAGACATAAATAAGTTTATGTGTCAGAAGAGGTTTGATTCTGAACTGATTATTTGGAAAGTATGTTGTTTGGGATTTATACACTCACTAGACCTTTTTGGTCTAACGCTCAGTTGTTGGACTAACCTGTTTTGCAGGTCATCATACCTCGCAAGATAAAGGCAAGAGAAAATTTTAGAATAAATGACGTTTAGTTATTCAAAATGTATTTTAAGAAAGTTTTTGTTAATCTGTATTTTGTAAACGATGTTACATTTTGTGTTATGAGTATGATGATGTGGATTATCTGTACATAGAATATGTGGATTGTTA
>NC_037536.1:7737437-7750842 GCF_001531365.2 Cynara cardunculus var. scolymus | reverse complement strand
GATTGGGGGTTGCCGGAGAAGATCGGTCAAATCTTCCATCATGACCCCCTTTTTTCCATATGTCATTCCCCCCCCCCCTCACGATTTGTTTGACGAACACCCCTCCTCACACCATCGATTTTTTGGCGAAGCTCCCATCCCCTTCACTTTCCTTCACCTACCCACATCTTTCATCATCCCTCACCCCTATACCGTATCCTTCATCTTCTCCAAGAAATAACCTTCCACTTGTTGGAAATATTAGTGAGTATGGAGGTTTTCCTCCATCCCACATTGGTAGGTAAAACAAATGCAAAGAGCCTTATAAGGCTTTCTCTCATTTGGGCTTTGGACAAGTTGATAGACTCATGGTGGGGGTCATGAGTGGAAGGCCCAACACACATGCGTGCTCATGGCCGACTTCGAAGGCGTGGGCGCAAGATTCGTGAAAGTGGCCCGAGGAGACTTAATGTCTATCTTATCTAGATTCTTGGGGATTAAGTCGTGATATTAGGGTGGTTTAACCTAGTATTTACACCGAAAGTAATCTACCCCTTCTCTCTCTCGATTTTCAGCTGCAATCTGTGTTCTTCTACCAACAATTTATGCGTCCACATTGCTTTTAATTTCATTATCAAAGCTATTGATAAACGAAAAACGTTACTGCTCAAATCTTGGGCTTTACGACTAGAAGACTCACAGCTTGATAGGGTGGTCATATAAAGACAGGTTTATACCGTGCAGTTCTTGCTTCAACATCATTTCAAACAAGTTGGTTTTAATTTCCGCGTATTGCATTTACTTTTTCGTTCACTAAGTGGATAACTCTGTTTCTGCTCTTTCTTTCATTGAATCTATATCGAAGGATAGACTCAGTGAGTGTGGTAGTAATTGGTTTGGGTTTTCTATTCCGGATATTAAAGTTGTCATCTTGAATAATAAAGTTTTGAACTTTATTATTTAATGTATCTTTTTAATATTAAAGAGTTATCTTCCTTTCCTTAATCTTAGCTCTTATCTTTCTTATTTATTCTGACAACTTTATTCATAAACATTCAAACTTTATTGTTTTTATCTATCTAACCATTATTATTTTTCAACATCCCTCCCTTAAACCACGACCTGCAACCAAACTACACCATTCGCCCTTCTCCGACCACGAACTAGAAACAGAGTTACACTTCTAAAATTGAAACTTGTAACCCCAAACCCCCACCCCCCTTTTGATGTATTGTCTGAAAATCTTTAATGCAGAAGTTGTACCTGGAAATAAAGTTCCGTTACATACCCATTTTAGGTCAAAGTTGAATCAATGTAGAAAAACAAGGGATATAGATAGAGGTTGAAGATGAAGATAGAAATGAGTCCACGAATGGAGATGATGGTCGGTCGGAAGGAAAACGATGTCCTTGTGGTGTAGTAACCGTTTGGGGATAAAGAAACTGGGGGAGGGGGTGACTTCGACATGGATAATAAGGATAAAAAGAGAATCTCATAAGAGGAGATGGGAAATGGTGGGCATCATCGGCGGCCCTTCGCTAGTGGTTTATATATGCAAGTGTGTGTGTGTGTGTGTGTGTGTGTGCACACGCCTGTGTCTATATGCAGGGGGTGTGTGTGTGTTTATATGTAGATGTGTGTGTGTATATAAGTACAAAAAGACAAAATAGGATAAAGACAAAATTAAGGATAAAAAGACTAAAATACCCCCTTATTTAACTGGGTTAACAGATTTTTTTTTATTCCGTTAGTGAAAGGGACCCAGGTCGTGCAAATATGTAAACCACAAGTCCCAGGGCATGTAAAAACGTAAACCACCAGTCCCACATTTTTTTTGGGACCACTATAGGTAGAAAGAGTAAACCATAGGTTCCCACAAGGATCAAATATGTAACTTACTCTACGTTACAATTTAGATATTTTGGATTTGGTCCCTAAACAAACTATCTACACTAATGGTCCTTAAATTTTCTATTCCTTAACGCTCATGGTCCCTGGAGTTAATATAATCAATTAACAACCAAGGCTTCTTCGATCTCCTTTTTTGAAATGGTAGGATATACCAAGGCGTTGGATTGCACCGATAAGTTCTATAAGCGTAATATATTGTATTGGTTTGTTATTAGTTGTGAATGTTAGTTATTTCCTCGCTTCTTCTATGAACTCTTCAACGAGTTCTTTCTCTGTAACTAAATGATCTTCATTCTACATGCACAATTAAATGATCAGCAAAAGGAGTTTAGAAGAACATATATATATATATATATGTATATATATATATGTCAGTTAAATTAAATGAGAACAACAAAAAAGTTACAAACCTTATGAAAACGATTTAAAATAAATTGTTGCATGATCTTTTTTCATCAAATGCTAGAATTTAATATATTGTTTCACATGTGTTTGTTTTATAATATGATAGTTTCACCAGATGAATATTCTTTATTTGTATTTTTTATTTCTCTAAGTGAATCAAAAAAAAAGTTTCACATGCAATTTCTTTCATGAGGTGAACACAAACATATATGAAATAATATGTTAAATCATAGCTTTTGATCAAAAAAACGAATGTAAGTAGATATTTTTATATCGGTTCTCATAGGTTTCTAACACTTTTGTGGTTCTCATTTAATTATCGTCATGTACATATATATATATATATATATATACACACACATACATACATATATATGGAGAGAGAGAGAGAGAGAGAAAGGGGTTCAAGGGAAAACCCTAAAAAATGAAAAACTGAGGAACATCACGGTAATCATTCATCTGGATGGTATGCACATATACATACAAGTAATTGAAGTTGTTTTTTGGTTTTATGCACATGTGCATACCGTCTAGAATAACGTTTACTAGGGTATTCCTCAGTTTTTCATTTTTTTACGGTTTTTCCCTGAACATGACTCTATATATGTGTGTGTGTGATCTTTTTTTAACATTCAGCTGTAAGTTCGTTTATGTTCGTTTATTTTATAAATGAACGAACATGAACAATGGTTTTGTTCGTGAACCTTCGTTCACATATGTTCGTTTACGCTTGTTTATCTATATTATATTATAAAGCATTTGACAAAAACTCTTAAAAACTATTTTTTATGCATAAAGTATTGTTTATTGATGCATATTACTTAAAATTCAAGATTACAAGTAAATTGTGCATAAATACAACTTATTAAAGCTCTATGTTTGAATTCGTGTAACTAACTGCGGATAAACATAATCAAATACAAGATAAACATCTTATTTTAAAATCTAAAAAAATCTAAAATATAATTAGGATAATATTGAGTTCCAACAGAATACTTAAAAAATATATTATTAAACCTAAATTAAGTTATTTCGTTACGTTAAATTAAATTATAATAAAAGTTTTAAATTAAAAAAAACAAACAAGAACTTTTAAATAGTTAATTTGATACTAATGTTGATATTTTTTGCAAATTTTATATGATATTTTCAAATTTATATTTGAATTATTGTTTTTTCAAAACCATATAAAATCGTATTATATCGCCATGGATAAAAAATAAAACGAAACATTGAAATTAAAATGTGTCTCGATACATTGCACGAGTACCCTTCTAGTATATATAAAAATATATTCATATATTATAAATTGATAAGTAAAATCATTACTTCAATTAAATTTTTATAGATTCTTTTTATCCTTTTAAGTTTTTTCATTTTGCTATCCTAACTTTAAGGAACGAAATAACGAGTAATTTACAGCCTTAGATGGTGGGTTCGTGTTTATTGTTTTTGTGGTTCGAATAATAATATTTGAAGTTTGAGCACAAATATAGACCAAGTTGTGAAGAGAGAAATTTAATATATTCTTATATAGAGAGAGAAGCGATCAAATGAAAACCACCTTTATTTGTACAAATTGTACAAACCAACCTCATACGTCGATTTCATTGTTTAATCTTATGAAATTTTTTCATTAAATTGTTTCATATAATACTTTTTTTGTTGAATTTGTTTCATATATGGTTATGAAATTATTTCATATAATATTTAATGAAATTGTTTCTTTTATTTCTCTATAATTAAAATAATGAATATGATAATATCCCTGATTAACACCCTCCACAATAAAAATGGTTAATCAACCTCTCATATTTAAAAAAAATGAACAAAATGAAAATTTATGATTGATTGAATGAGGTTTGCACGGTTTGTACAAATTGGGTGGTTTTTATTTGCACGCTCCTATATATATATATATACACACACACGAAATCATTTATATGTGGTTGAAATGTCATGATCATTGTGGGGTTTAGCTTTTGAACATTATATTAAAGATGACATATAAGTCTGTAGCATTTAAAAATGTTAATCATATCTTTAACCCCCAACTACTTACATATAAATGAGTTTTAAATAAATATATAATATTTTGTTCATTTGTATAAAAGGAAACTATAAATTTGTTTCTATAGATTTAACATTGGATCTATCCATTTCCTACAGTTTTGAAATTACAAGATTGGTCATTGGAGTTTATAAAAACATCTGGATTTGATCCTTCCTTTAACGTCCACTGGAAAATTTCGTTAAATGGGAGCATTTTTCTTCTTTTCAACGACTTTTGGTCTTTACCAAATCAAAATTAATTTTATGATTTTGGTTATTGTAGTTTTTGATTGAGTGAAAGTAGTGATGGCCAAACCGGCCCGGGACTATCGGAGGACCAGAACCAGGACCGGCAAAGGACTGGTTATAGGACCACAAACCGGGACCGGTTATGGTTTTGGAAGGTTTCGAGAGACCGGCCCGACCGGTTTTTAAAAAGGTAGCCGTTTTTAAAAAAAAAACATATAGCCGTTATATGATCGTTTATAACCTCTTTTGGTCTTTTTTGTCTTCTAAACTCTATATATAAGTGTCATGGATGAAGGATTTACATACCAATGATGAATAAGTGTATTTTCAAATAATTTTATAATGTATTTTTGGAAGACAATGCAATTTTAATTATAATAAAACACATTTTTAAACTGTATTTAAGTGACCCAATTACAAGTTTTATAATGTATTAAAAAAATCTATCATTAAAAAAATTTAAAAATTATTTTTTTTTTGGTCGGGATTGGGACCGGGATCAGCTAACTATAACCGGTTATAGGAATGCTTAACCGGGCTTAGTATTTTCGACCGGAACCAGTTATAACCGGCACTGTTGAAGCCCGAGACCAGTAAGGACCAGTCCGGCCTGAGACCGGTTTTTGTCCATCACTAAGTGAAAGACAACAATATCTATAAAATGAACAAAAACTCCCTCATTAAACTGAACTTTTTAACGATCGTTAGAGGAAGAGACCAAATATGAACGTTTTTGCTATGGCTATTTTGAAATTTCAAAAATGTAAGGACTAAAAATGTAATTATTAACAAACCACATATGTCAAATTTGTAGCTTACTCTTCACATAATTGAAGTTTACTTTCAACTTTAAGATCTAAATGCACTTTACTTCATATTTAAAGGACTTAGAAAAAAACCAAATGAGTGTTATTTAAATCAATTAATTTAACTTTAATGAGTCATAAAAATGCGTTTTAATATCATATTCATCCATTAATTGCGCTTTATAAAGGAATTGATCTGGTGCATCTCAGTTCACCTCATTAATGTTGATATTCAGTTACCATTAATCCAAAGGTGGAGATCTTAATTTTCTTTGTCACCGAAAATCGACCTTAAGTTTTAAAAGACATATCATGATGACAAAGATACATCTCCTGGTTAACCCCTTTGATGGTTGTTTAAGGCAAGTCATGTTCAACCATGATCCAATTCACAAGCGAGTTATGTCTTATTAGTCTTTTATGTCTGATTAAGATCATTTAGACTGTTTGTTTTTTCCAATTTTTTAGAGGTACTTATATTTTATTGTCCTCTTATATGGTAAGAGGTAAACCAACCTCTTATTTGCTTCTTATTGTTCTTGAAACCTTTAACAACGGGGTTTCTCAATCGATTAACCATAATCGATCATTTCTCTCAAATCTCAATTGAGCATTACCAAATCGATCATCACATCTCTCAATTGGTGTATTTTAATAGGATTTAATGTGTTAAACATCGGTAATAGCATATTTTCATTTAAATGAATGCTAATTATATAATTTAAATATTAGTTTCGTAATGATGATGAATAAATATGTGAAATTGTATAAATTTCTATATAAATTCAATATTATAATTTTTTTATCGGTAAAATAGACAATTTAAACAACTTCAGACATTTATCAGTTTATAAAAACAAATAGTCTTGTTGATTCAGATTTCAAATTTCAGCACAAGCTCTTATTAATTAGAAGTGAAATAAGACTTCAGACTTCAGCACCTCTTAAAAAACAAACGCCATATCAATCTAATATTTTTTTTCTCATTTTATACAACCCTTAGGCTATGGTTGGCAAATTAGCTGATAAGTTAACTAATAATTGATAAATTAACTGTTAGCTGATAAGCTAACTAGTAGCTGACGAACAAATGATATTTGACAAAACTAACAGATAAACATGTAAAAAAACCAAAAAAAAAACATCTTGAAAAATTAGTCAATTACAATATTTTATAATATAATTAAAACAAATATTTAATAGTATAATATGTTAATTAATACAAACAAAATAGTAAATAAAATATACAAATAATATAATATGTTAATTTAAAAAATTTAAATTAATTATTATATATATTATAAATTTTGGATTTGCTTAAATATGAGACTCGATTTGTGTATCAGTATATATTCATCAGTATTGTATGTTTTATAAAAGGTATTAAAGTGAAATCTTATTTCACTTTTTATTGATAAGAGATAATATTAAAGTATAAAGTATAATAAAAAAGATTATTTATTTGATAAATATCTAAAAATAAATACAATTAATCCTATTTGATTTAGAGAAAAAAACAAAGAATATTGTTTTTATTATGAATATAAATTTATATTTAAGTAATTAATTATTTATGGAAAAGAATAAGAAAAGAAAAAACTATGAAGATGGAAGTTAATGAGAAGAAAATAAGAAGTGAGTTAACTTCTTGTCTAATAAAAAAGGCAAGAAATTTTAAGGATGGGTTTGGTATCCAGATATAATTCGGTGTAACAGAATAGAAAATAATAGTTGTTTAACGTTTAGTAAGACATTACTGGTAAAATGACCAATTTAAACCATAAGGGTGGTGCCTGATTGGTTTGAGTTTGGCTTCAAAGGTCAAAAGTATTTGCAGGTCCCGGGTTTAAATCCAAAGAGAAATAAAAATCTCATTTTGGCTACGGAGATTCAAATACGGTGACTTCGCTATCTGCAAAGCAGGTGGTCACCCTGGGACTAATCGACTCACATAGCGGGTTGGATATACAGGTTAATAAACAAATGACCAATTTACCTCTAATAAAATTATAACAAAAATATCATTAGAAATTTTTAATCAATACGATTAAAATGACACCAAAATATGAAGTTATATAAATCCCAAATTTTAGTAAACTTTTTCTATATTATTATTATTATTTAATAATTTACATAAAATAACCAAAATATATAAAAATAATATTTTAAGAATAATAAAGTGAAAGCTTAAAGAGTATAAAATATAATAAATAAAATTTTAAAAAATGAATAAAATGTAAAGACAGAGACGTATTTATTGTTTTAGAAGAAAATTGTGTTTATTTTGAGGATATATTGTTAAAATATAGGCTTGTTCAACCTTGGTACACGTTGTTCCATGAGGTGGGAGTGGAACGTACCTCTCGACTTTGTTCCACTGTGTTACTGTTTGTTTCACATAAAAATCATATCAAACGTGAAATAGTGATCTATATTATGTTCTGTCATATCATATCAAGTATACCAAACACACCCGACTTAAAATATATCGACAACAACGTATTAAATATATAGAATTTCATTTTCTTTTTTCTTTTTTATATTTCTTATATAATTATTATATGTATTCTTTTTCTAAGAAACCTTTAATGATTTTCAAGAATTATTGACGAAAGTTGTAGAAAGTGTTTCTATCTTACAACAGATGCTAAATGGACATGCTTTTGTCCCAAACAAATCCATCATTAGTAGATCTTATCACTGATACCATGTTAAAATATATTGAACCCATAATATTACTTTTTAAAAAAGACCTTGAAAGTACAAAGAAGAAAACAGAACATAAAGTCTACAACCAGCAGCACAGATCGAAACCAAAACAGACAATAAAACCGAAGAAACAAGCAAAACCAAAACGCAACAAGAAAGCACCCGACAAAACCCCACCACCAAAAACAACCGCAAAAGTGAAACAAGCATGCCGCAAAACAAAAAGGGCACAATATTGAAAAGCTGAAAATGGTCATCAAATCACAGCAAACCCCCTACGATCCTACAACCGAGCATACTTACCATTAAACATTTGTCTCTGTTATCTCAAAATTCACCATCATTAATGACATTATCCTACTAATAAGACGAAAATGAATCATTATTTTATTCAGGGGTGTTTGGGATTGCTTATAAAAAAACAACTTATCGAGTTATTTCGGTATGGCACCAGTAATAAGCATTTTTGGGTGTTTGGATAAATAACTTATACTGGTGTTAAACCAATAATAAAGAGTTTTTGAAAAAGTTAAACCCTTTTGACTTATAATAAGTTGATAAATTGTTTGAAATATTTAATATTTTTCAATGATATGAAAGGAATGAAAGAATTCTGGAAAACCAACGGCTACATTGGACATACCCTCAACAACCAAAACCAAATGTTCGAAAAGGTGTAATCAGCCAAACAACCAAATGACAAAGATTGATTATATATAAAATTCAAATTTAAATTAAAAAGCTTTCTATTTTGCCGGCCATGGCTGTCAGATTTTACTTTCTGAAAGTGAAACCCTTGCATTATTACCCTAAAAACTTCCATTTCATCGATCAAAAGCTCCATTCATGGCGTCTGAAATTACAGCTGCTGAAGAAGAAGATGAAGATTCATACTTGATCATCAACAAAGAAGCTCAAAAGGAAAAGATCAGACAACTCATAAAGCACCAGAAGAATCGGTATCAATCGTCATCATCATCTTCTTCTTGTTGTTCTTCATCTACATTATCTTCAACAAGCGCTGCTTTATGTTCTTCGTTTTCATCGTCCGATCAAAACCAAAGTCGGAAACTGTTGAATTTGATGAAAAGAGGTAGCACTTCGTTGAGGAGATTGTTCGATATGGAACATACAAGTTTAGGTAATCATTTTGACTTTTACAGTGGCTCGCCGGAAACCAAAACTATTCCGTTATGGGGTAGTGATTCCGATGACGACGGAGTTCACGACGATCCATGGATCGGTATAACGAAACTCGACAAAGGGTTTGTTCAAGAACAAGAAGAAATCGAAGAACATCAAAATCACGAAGAACATCAAAAACATGAAGAACATCATGCAACAAAAACGATATCGAAACTTAGAAATCAGAAGTTGACAAGAACGAAATCGTTTAGCAGATTGCCAAGCTTCTATAGGTTTAGATTTCGGTTTCGATTGAGATCGAGGCTTAGAATCATGATCTGTGGAAGAAAGTTGTGATTTGTATACACCAAAGTCTTGTTATTTACATCAAAAGAGAATCGAAGTTTTGTGAAATGATCATGAAATGATGAACAAAGTGTCTGAATGATTAAGTCGTTGAGTTTTGTTGAAGAATTTGCAAATGACACAGTGATCAGAGATTAATCTCGCCATGATGCTTTCTTCTTCTATCCTAAAGCTTCTACTTTGTTTATTCCAGAGATGAACTCCATAACTCGACTCTCTTATTTGCACCACCTTCTTCTCCACCCATCTCCGGTGGCCCTGGTTCACCGGCCGCCGGAATAACCCACCGATACGAGTCCAATCCACCGGATAAAACGCTAATGGCGGTAAAACACTGAAGTTAGAGTAATCTGATGTTCTTGATTCTCTTTCCACCACTCTTGAAACAAGGTAAGGTCCATTGAAACCCCATTTGTTTCCATTAAAAGTCAACGCGAATTCTTCGATGAATTTGTACAACAATGGATGGTTTTTATCGAATATCAAAACTGCGTTGTTTAATCTCGTCCAGTTACCAGATGGGTTTGCGCTTTGTGCTCCTATCGAGTTCTGTAAATCGCTGAAATCTTTCAAAGGGATGAAATCGGTGTCGAGATAAACACCACCATATTTGTAAAGAACCACGAGTCTGATGAGATTGGAAAGATTCTGAGCTAATGGGATTTCACCAGGATCTCGATTCCCATTCTTGATATGAACGAACCAAGATTTCGCCGGAGTGTTTTCGAACAAGAAATTCAAGTCCGGTGTGATCGCCTGAACCCTAAACCCACGATCGACGATGGGTTTCAAGATTCTAAACCCATAAACGATATCCATTATCGTGGTCGATAATATCATCAAACAACTATCTGGATTCGATTTAAACAAAGCATCGACAGCAAGAAACTCTCGTTCACCAAAAACCCTGAACGGCGACGATATCCACGTCATGAAGAATCGAACTTTGCATTCCTTAAGAAACTCTCGAGCTCGAACTTCGAATTCTTTGTTGGATTTCAAGATATCGAATTCGGGAAGCTTGTTCTTGAACCAACTGATTCTTTGTTTCTTGGTGAGATTGATGGGTGGAAGCAGTGGGTTCTGAATCTGATCAGATTCTCCGACGATGACTTCTTTAACGATCAAAACGGGATCATGAATCGTTGAAGTCGATTTCAACTGATTGACTATGAATGTTTGATTCTCCAACAGATGAGATTGAAGTGGGATTATGTTCTTGGTTGTGAAATTAAATGAAATATTGGAAATGAAAGTGTTTGTATTGAACATGTAGGTAAAGATGATTGCTATCAAGGAGACGGTGGTGATTATATGGAATTTGGTCCGCCGGCTGCGGCTGCTCCGCCGTTGCTCCGCCGTTTTGGAAGAAGAAACTTTTGTCATTATTAAAAAAGAGGATATTGATGGTGGATTATGAGGAATTAGGACTCCATAATCGGATTGATTCAGAGGAGGTTCTCGAATCTTTTATCTGAACAGAAGAAGATTGTTGACTTTTTTTTCGCATAGTCGTCGCGCTGTCAGGGTGTTTGGTGTAAGGATCGGCTGTGTGAAGGTTCATGGTAAGGATTGGAAGGTATGCCAAATGGTGGAGAAAGGGGTGAAGTGAGCCAATGAGATTTGAGGAACAGTGTTATTAACATGTGGGCAAATGCAGGCGATCATTAGGCCAGGCGCCAAAGCCTACGTGCAAGAAGCTATGTTGTGGGTCCCGCAAGCCAAGCGGACATGAAATCATTCAAGCAGCTCTAAGGGTGTGTTTGGTACGCAGACAGGACAGAACAGGACAGGACAGGACAGAACAGAACAGAACAGGACAGGACAGGTGTTCAGCGTTTGGTAAGACATAACAGGACAGGACAGAACAAGACAAAACTGGTTAAAATGACCAATTTACCCCCAGTGACATTTCAAATACATAACTACATATCACAACACAATGAACAATGAACAATCCTAAGAACCCTAAATCAAACATTTGAGTGAATTACGTCTAATKAACCAAAATTACTAGTTAAAATTCACATTTAAGCCTCGAAAATAGAAAAAAATTGAAACAAAATACATGAATTTCCYAATTCAAGCAGTAACAAATTTCCTAAATCGAAACAAAAACCCTAAACAAGATAATATTCAAATTCAAGCAGAGGCCTGCTGTGGAGAAGACAAGCGAGAGAGATAGAGATAGTTTTACCTTAAAAAAAGATGGAGGACACGGTGGAGATGGAGGCAGAGGCCGGCTGTGAAGAAGACGATAGAGATGGAGGTCTGCTGTGGAGGAGACGATGGGGATGGAGGTCTGCTGTGAAAAAGCTGTGAAGAAGACGATGGAGATGGAGGTTCGTTGTGAAGAAGACGATGGAGATGGAGGTCTCCTGTGAAGGAGACGATGGGGATGGAGGTCTGCTGTGAAAAAGCTGTGAAGAAGACGATGGAGATGGAGGTCTCCTGTGAAGAAGACGATGGAGATGGAGGAGGCGGTGGCTTGAAGAAGACGATGGAGATGGAGGTGGCGGTGGCTTGAAGAAGACGATTGAAGAAGACGATGGAGATGGAGGTGGCGGTGGCTTGAAGAAGACGATGGAGATGGAGGTGGCAGTGGCTTGAAGAAGACGATGGAGATGGATTGAGACGGTAGATGGGTATTAGATTTAGGGTATATTTGTCAAATAACTCTTGTTCCACTTAGTTCCAGGGTGAGAGGGTGAACAAGTCTGTCCCATGTATGTTCCACTTAGTTCCACTTAGTTCCATTTAGAAACACACCAAACATGGGACAAGTGTGTCCTGTTCTGTCCTGTCCCACTCTGTTCCACGTACCAAACGCACCCTAAATGGTTATGTATTTTGTTCGGTTAACTTTTTTTCAAATGGGTTGTTTCGTTTATATTTTTATTAAAATTTATATCGATAAAATTATTTGTATTAATAATAAATGTCTATATTGTTTAATACAAATTTGTGTTTAATTATTATGTTGAATAAAGAGTCTGAATGTCAAAAATTATCATTTTATCCCTAAGTTCATTTTTTAAAGATATCAAACTCATATCAGAACAATTTCATTCTCAAAAATATCAAGCTCTAATATATTTTTTGAATCCTAAAATCTTTAAATTAATGTATATATGTATGTATGTATGTATACATGTACGTATGTATCATGTATATATATATGGTGAAGGTTCAAACGAGAACATTTCCATTTCACGAGAACGTAAAAACATTCTTATCACATGTGATAATACGCGTAAGGGGACCTTGTGGCGTGCGGACGATGTGTTCTACGACTTAGACTCTGAGTCTATGATTTAGTATCACATGTGATGGTCTTGATGGATTATAGTATCATATCAACAATACCTTTATCACATGTGATAATTCTTGTGAGGGGGATTAGTGGTCCGTAATCAAGACCGTATCGAAAATCGTCTGAGTCTCTGATTTAGTATCATATGTAATTGTCTATAGTAAAAAGGTGTTCTCACGTTCTCATAAAATAAAGATGTTCTCGTTTGAACTCTTCTCATATATATATATATATATATATATACACATATATACGTATATACATATATATATATATATACGTATATATATACACATATACGTTTATACATATATACATATACGTATATATGTATATGTATGTGTATATATGTATGTATGTATGTGTATATGTGTATTGTATGTATGTGTATATGTGTATGTATGTGTATGTGTATATGTATGTATGTGTGTATATATGTGTGGGGTTGGGTTCACGTGAGACCCGTAAGACCAATTTATGTTCATTGATC
>NC_037536.1:7722375-7736240 GCF_001531365.2 Cynara cardunculus var. scolymus | reverse complement strand
AAATTTATAAATTTCCTAATTTATCTATTGATTTGTGGTTAATATTGGTTCTTACAGTTATCACAAACAACTCGGTTCTCCTTTAAATAGGCCCCTATATATATATATATATATATATATATATATATATATATATAAATTGAGAAAATTAATTGAATGTGATATATATAAAACATATGAATAAGTTGTATCAAATGGTTAATAATGAAAAAAAAATTATGAATAAAAAAATAACATATTATAGGTTAGAATGATAATTTAATGTTCGTTTACTATTAGTTTGTTTATTGTTCGTGAGTAGGGTAAAGGTATGCATTATACATGACAAATTAACTAGTTTTCTTTATTTTAATTTTTGGTTTTGAATAAGAAATATAAGCATTCATCTCAACATGGATGCACAAATACAAATTAACAGACCTTTGGAATATGCATGATCTGAATACATATCATATATACTTCTTTTTTATAACCGTATCTCATAGGTATTCACACCAACTTGCACACACCTCGACACAGGGTCAAGAAATTAACAGCCAGACGTCGTAAGGGGACTCAAACCGGTGACCACTTGAGAGCAAAGATCTTACCAATTGAGCCACCCAAAGCCAACTCCCCAAGGGTTAAGCCTGGGCCGTTGCCAAGTATATGTATACATGCATGTCTACATATACATGCATAATATGTATGATATTTGTATACATGTATATATGCATGTGGTGTGTGTGTGTGTATATGCTGAAATTTTAATGAACTTAAAGAACTAAAACTTCTTTTTTCTCTATTCTAAATCCACAAACAAGAAGCAATTTACAAGCCCAAACCTTACCTTTTGCTCTAGGGGGCTGACCAAAACTGACCATGGCTGCCATCAACCAACCAATACTTGCGAGTTTGCTATCGATAACAACAGAAAACAATAAATCCTAACCCTCCATGATCATCTTTACACCGCTTTTCGTATCAACATCCACTAACATCTTGTCGTTTCTATGTAGCTGCTGCTGCTGCTGCCACCTCAAAATCTTCGATTCAAAACCCATTTCATCATTTTGAATATTTTGTACGTTTTTTGAATGTCTTTCACACAACTCTATGTCGTTTCTTGAGCTGCTGCTGCTGCTGTGAAGATGATGAATCTAAAGGATTTTGAAGTAATTCTTCTTTTGACCGTTTAGTTGTCGTAGATTCTGGTAACCTATATAACATGAAAAAAATTTAAAGAAATCAAGAACCAACTACAATTGCTTGTGATTTGAATGCAAATCAAAATGTTGAATCACTTTGAATCCTCAAATGCATGTTATGGTTATAAGTTACAGCTTCTAACTCATCCATCAAATCAAAGATAATAGTAGAAATATATAATGGAGACTACTTGATGTTAGATTTTAATGATTATATGAATGATTGTGTAAGGGGATTCGTGTTTTACCATATGCAAGTCGTTAAATCCCTTCTAGATTTATATGTTTTTAAGAGGAAGGGTGATTTAGGACTATTTAATCTACATACATGATGATGGCGGGTCTGGTTCAGGGGAAAACTGCAAAAAAATGGAGAACTGTAAAACGCTCTCTAGTAATGCTCATGTGCATACAAGTAACTGCTAAAGCAATTTGTTAGGTAACAACTTCAATTACTTGTATGCACATGTGCATACCATCTAGGCGAATGGTTACAAGGGTATTCCTTAGTTTTTCATTTTTTTGGTGGTTTCCGCTGAAACTCCCTCTACATGATGCATACTTGTATTTTTAATTATTTTTATAGATATTAGGTGTTTCAATGGCATTACCATCACCATATTCAGATAATTTAGCAACTTTATTTTTATATAATCCAACGTATCCAATAGAAATCTCGTCTCAAGCACCTAAAAGTTGTAGAGCCGAAGATGAATAAATCCTAAGATGTCACACCGGATGGCTTTCAGAAAAATATTTAGGTATCTGAAAGAAGCACCCAATTTGGGACTTTGGTATTCTAAGATTGAAATTTTAAAGCTAATAGGCTATTCAGATGCATGTCTTCCAGGGTGCAAATTAGACAGGAAAAGTACCACCTGTAGCTGTCTAATAGAATCTAGTCAAGCACCTAATAGTTGTCAGACCGAAATAATCAAGTGTAACGAGTTCGACTTCCCAATCCTTTCATCACATTCTTTACCTTGGAGAGTTAGCTTGCTTCTGAACTTGGTGACCTGTCAAATTGGAGGAACGCCTCATTTCAGCACCCTGCAAACCAATTATAACATGTACAAATTTTATCAAATCCGGTTAGCTTGATGCAACAGAAGGTAATAGAGTGCAGACTGCAAAGGCTCAAGGCCATTTTCTGGCAAAACTACCAGTATATTTATATAGCAACCTGCCTTTCATATGAGAGGTTAAAAAAAAATATTAGTTTTTAGGGAACAATCCGAGAAAAAAAAAACCCAGCATGGACTTTCATATTTTGAGCGATCTAGTCTGGACAATTTTTTTGAACAAAAAAATCCCTGCATTTAATGAAATGGACCAAAGTGGTCCTTCTGACCTATAAAAATGAACGGAAACCAGTTATTGTGGTAAAAATCATTAGGAAAAATCTGGAAAAGAAACCCAACAGATTTCCATATTTTGAGCATATTTTATTTGAACAAATAAAATCCTACACTTACTGAAATCGATATGAAGCTTTAAGTTGCACGGAAGTACTTGGATAATGGGTAGAAACAATGGACTGACCACCAATAATTTACCTTTGTTAAGAGGGGGAAGGAAGCATCACCAAACAGTGGTAATATACTATCTGGTGGTCGGGTCAAATACCCTTTATCCAAGCACAACCTACATTCTTAAGTGAAACGGTATATAAGAAGCAGCATTGATATTGATTCCCACCTCAGAGGAGCTCTCAACAAACAACCCATCTTTGGCAAGTGATTCATCTGAATCAGGAACGGTTGTTTCCCATAAAAATCCATTTTCTGATTCAATAGAAAGGTCGCCAAAATCTTTGTCTACTGTTTCAGACTGCGAGATGACGTACGTTACATATTTATCTGTAATAACATGAGCATAATTATATGTTATCATCAGAGACTTACATAATGCAACTCATCCAGTGAAGAGTGAAATAAGAAACGGAAGGAATAAACACAATCAGGTAATGCAGCTTTATCTTCAATCGAGAAAATGGTTGTCAAACCCAAACGAACTAAGTATTTCATTAGCACATGTGGTTTGAATATTGTCGATAAGCAAGAATTATTTCAGACCCATAGTTATGTACTTTATAAATCAATATCCCATGGTAACTGCTAGAAGCATGGATGAAATAATTTGGTTATCTAAAAGCCATCAAGAGGACTCTATCAATTCAATTAGTAGACCATATGTGGTAAAAGAATCAGTTAATTTCTCACCAGCCAAGCTGCGAAGGGCATTCTCAGCAGCCTGTTGTTGTGCATCCTTTCGTGTCTTACCCATCCCAATACCTACTTTCTCACCCGTGAATAAGACCTGCATCATTGAGGTATATTCAGCACAAAACAGAAATATAAGATAGTACACCCTATCTAAAATTTCAGAAGAGAACATTTGGATGGAAACATAGTTTGGTACATTCCAAAATATCTGCATGGGATAATTTCAGAAAGGACGGAATATATGCCAATAACAACATGAGGCCGAGGAAAATGATATGAAACAGTATAGGTTGGTTGCTAAGCCAAGTGCAAAAGACAGAGAGAAGAAAGATTTACCACATCCATAAATTTACCTTTCAATAAATGTAATTACTTAATTGACAATCTTAGCATGTCATGTATACCAAATGCATCTACATGTATAGTTTCTAAATTTAAAGGGAAACAAGGGACACTGCCAACAATCAAATGCTAAAGACTATAAACTTTACAGTACAAGATTATGCGAAAATGCACCAAGAATAATTGAAGGCTGATATATTTTACTTATTTTGTTGATCATTCATATCTAAAAATATACACTTGCATAGTATTTGGTTGTTCCTATGATAACTTACCGGCCATCATCACTAGTCTCTATATCACATAATGGAGTTTACAAAATCATCATCAATAAGCCTTTTATCCCAAAGAAGTTGGTTGGGTACGTATAAGAACCAATACAGTTTATAAAGAGGTGAACCAACAAAAACCATATGTAGGTGAACACTATAAGGTTCCATGACATGAACATAATCTTTCAACATATTGTTACCTAATCCAGCTTCTTTGGTATAATCCACTCACTCGAATCTCTTTTCATTAATTCATCGTGTCGATCAATCTTGGCCAACCTCAGCCTCTCCTACAACCTCCTCTTGGTACAAGTCTCCTATTCATACTAGTTACCCATAGGTCGGCATTTAAGATACCAACCATTGATGAACCTTACATGAAACCAAGTTGACTTTTTGACACCTTGGTCCCAACCCTTAGGCTATGGTCACCAAAGACACTCATAATTTCATTGTACAGCCCATAAGCATCTTCCCTCAATAAGTTGTACAGCTTCACGCATCTTTGATCTTGTAGGTTAGGACCTATATACTCTTCTTTTATGCATCTAGCACATTCTAGGTTTTAAAGCCGACATCAATGCTTGATGAGCCTCACCATACAATGGCCAATACCTCAAAACTCTTCCAAAGTTCAAAAGTATTTTGAATCCCTAGAGTTTACCATCTTTCATTTTTCTTGGAGATGGTTTACTTGTAGTATCTGATTGATTCTACACACAAACCTTCAATAGGTGTGCAAAATATAAGTATATGTTATATTACCTGATTTAAGGTTTGTCGTATCCCTTTTTCCCTTATCAGTTGATGACACCTTCAATAGAATTCATCTATCTTTTTTTTGGTCTTCTCTCTCAAAGTTTATAGCATCCCTTTTTCCCTTATCAGTTTTTGTGCACCTCAATCCACCACCTCCTTCGCTACAAGTCAACATGTCATCTCCTTCTCGTATTCATATCCTCCTAGGTTACCTTTTGATATCTCAAGGAACTTCCACCACCTAGCTCCGAGGAATCCTAAGTCCATTTAACACCATGCATACCTGATGTGCAAACTATAAATATATGTTATATTACCATACCCTCCTAGTGTATGACTTTACAATCATGCATGGTCTCCAAAGAAACGTCACTAGAAAAGAGTGAGGTTCCATAAACCTAAGCATTTACAAACCATCAAGTCACAAGAAGTTTCAAATTAAAATCTCTTTTTATAGATTGCTACTACATACTCCAATGTTCATCAGAAGAAATGGGCATTCGGACCGGCCCTGACGGGTTGAACCAGATAAAGACCGGTCCATGAATTCATCAGTCTGGACCACACTGGCGGTCCTTCTCGGACCAGGTTTTTTGATCGAACTAGATAAAGACTAGTCTTTTCACCGTACAAAATAATCCTGGACCAGATAAAGACTAGTAATGTTGTTTAAATTTGTTCTTATTTTTTCCTTTTTTTCATTTTTTTAATGAACTATACCAAAACCTTCTGGTTTTTTGGAACAGGACCAGGCACCACAGGTCCGCATTCGGTCTTTACCTTGCCAGATCCAGACTATTTAGGGATTAACCGGACCATGTTGACCAGGTTTAGATCAGACCGGACTTTTTTTAAAACCGCTCCGTGCTAACTCTATTCATGAGTTCTTTTCCAGCCTCTATTACCTCCATATGCAAGACCCATTAAGATCTCTAATTGGCATCATCTAAAAAATTTCATCAAGGTCCTCCCAAAATCACACCTTGACAGATTAATACAAGCCTACATGAGTTCGGTGCAAATAACTGATAACTCCTTTATACATCATCATTTCCATCGTTAAACATCAACAATAAGTGGATATGATACATTTTTGTATAGTTTTGATGTAAATACAGATAAACAAATGTTGCAGCACAAACATGATAAAATGGAAGGGTATGGAGCCAAAAAGTGAAGAGCTTGAAACATGTATGGACTTGTTGGTGCATTATGCTATGTCTTACACCTACCAACTATAGCCCTACAACATGAATACAAGCTTATCCCTATGCATGTGACTAGACAACAAGGCCCTATGCTAGTACAAGCTTAACGAAGCCTTGCACCCTGAGCTTAGGCATAGCCCTACACCTGATACAAACATGACAAGATTTTAGGCTTCCATGCACAAACTTAGTTGGAGGATTATGGGCCCAAGTGGAATCAAATTTTGAGCCTGGATGATGACTCCAGGTCATGAGGATCATACCTCATTCCATCCTTTCCCCCTTCACTAGAAATCATTCTTCTCTGTTTTCCCGGCCATTCTCATGCCTCTCCCATGTCCCATCTTGTTCAAGAGGTTGTAGGTCATCCATCCTTTCCCCCTTCATAGAAATCATTCTCCTCTGTTTTCCCAGCCACTCTCATGCCTCTCCCATGTCCCATCTCCTTCAAGAGGTTGTAGGCCATCCAGCCTTCAATCTTGACATCTTCCATGAGATTGAGCCTAGTTTGGTTTCCTTTCCATCACTGAGGATTATAGCTACTATAAGAGGCCTTTCTATGGAGCTTCCAAGAGAGTTTATTCACTAAAGTAAACCTATGGTTGGCTAGGAAGCTCATGTCTCCCCTATGGGCCATGACAAACACTGGACACACAAGGCTGCTGTACACTTGTACTCTAGTCTTAATATGTGTAATCGATTTTATATTTGTATTATATGAATGACTTTTGAGTGTTAAGAATGAGTAAAATGTTATCAATTAATGATCAACTTAAGTTATTGCCATGTTGAAATAGCGTTAGAAACCTTAGGTTAAATTGTTAATACCTCCAAACTGTACAAAGTGCATGTAGCGTAAGTGTGAGGATGGTTGGTTTGGGTATAAACATATTATACTAAGGGTTGAAGCATATTAATTATATGTGAATTGGTTTGTTGATGCGATGAAAAATATGTTATATGGCATAAATGCTTCGAGTGAATATCCTTGTGGATAGTAGTCTAGGGTGACATAATTTCTAGTTATAAATTAATTTCCATCATTTTAGTGATAACGTAGCGACCTCCAAATCTCCCCTCATGATTAGAATGTTCCCTTGACCGACGATGAAATTAATAAATAAAATGATGATGAAAGAGAAGTTATGCTAGCAACAATAACAGTGCACTCTACTCACCTCATAAGAAAACTGCCAATCCTTGCTAGAGCTCAATATGGATCTGTATTCAACCTACAAAATGAAGATAAAGATGCTATGAAGGACAGAGAAGATAAGAACAAGCTTGCTTTTCTACTAGAAAAGATTGGCATACCTTAGAACCGCATCTTTGTCCAATTTCCTGCAGCACTCCTATGGATAAAGAAGGTGGCAAGTTTGAATTTCCACCATCAGTAGGAATCTTTTTGCTATTATAGAATGATTGATTCTGTCGTACACCTGTCTTCCACAAATATGAAAAAGAGATGGACATGAAGAAATAGTATAACAATATTTAGGTCCATCTAGGAATTTTTATAAAAAACTTCCATTAAGAGACTTCCAAGTTCTGAGTCCTGTCCATCAAGAATTAAAAATTTTAATTTAATTCATCACTAACATTGGGTAAATCCAAAATTTGTTAAAAACTCCATTGTTTGGTGTACATCTTCTTGTCATTGTTCATTGTATATTTGTGATTTGTTGTTTCCCTACTTTTATTGGCCAGAAAATCTTATTCATAGACAAGATAGAAAAACAATGGGAGCTAAACCTAAGTCTTAACATATAATCACATAATAGGATGCAATCAAAAAACGATTGAACATAAAGAACTAGGACAACAAACATTCATTAAGACCTAAGAAAGTTGAATATATTGGAAAAAGAATAAAGCATTACAACACGACTTGCAAGAACCAACAACGAAGAAAATACAGCACTATTCTAGCCAACCAAATGATCATAATTGTCATATAACATCTTTTAAAGAATTGATAATGTTCTGGAACCAGAAAGTATAATAATTAAGTATAAGAAATCAAATCTGTTAATTATCCTAATTATAATAAGAATACTTGAAAAGGATAAATACTAGAAATTAGCCTAAATGCCTAATATACAATTTAGCGAAGTTTTCCTATATTAATATAATCCTCGTCAGTAAGTATAAAGAATCATACAATTAACTGAAAATAATTATAAGTTAGCCTTTGTGTTGAACATAAAGATTTACAATAGAAGCTCCTTCAAGTACCTGACAGCTGACCTGCTTGTGGCAAGTTCTTCTTTTGCAATCCATATCCATGGAATACCTGAAAATAGCAAGATAAAGCTAGATAAGCAAATAGAGACTTAATAATTTCCATAAAGGTCATACACATCCTGAACTTGCAGGAAAGAATCCCTAACTAAAATTTTCAACAAGGTCTCGTAATGTGTAATACCTCTTCACTCTTTCCTTCAGATACGAGAGGTTGAAACCCTGCAGAGAAAGAACTAGATGTACCATGAGAGAGAGGATAGTGGCCAGCTCGCTGTTTGTTTAATAGTTCAGGTCCTTGGATGGGGCCAAGTAAGCTAGGTTCTGCAATATAGTTAAGTTATACTAAGAACAAAGTGTAACAAAGTTCCTGCTCTTTTCTGTGGAAAGAGAACCTAAAGACTTTATGAGTACATACTCTCTGAAGGAAAGATTGATCTAAAAGATGGTGGACCATAGATATTTGTAGTTGGAACATGCTGCTGAGGTTTTTCAGGTTTTAGCTCGACGCCAGTAGTACTGAGATTTGATGCAGAAGAGGCAACGTTTCTAGCATCCTGAATAAGATGAACATAGAAAGAAATGAAATTTTATTCATGGTAATAGGAAGAATGTCAGTACTTTCTATGTAGATTTTCCTCAGAAGAATTTAGTTCTACACCGATAGCACATGAAATAGAAACACAAAAAAACCATCATAATATAATTTTTTTGAAAGCCTACCTGTTGATTCAGTTTCAGTGCCACTTCAGGACCATTCATTCCTTCAGCCATGGGGGCATGTATATTGCCATTTGGTATGAAACTAGCATCCTGAAACCAATTCTTAAAGAATAAGTAAGACTTCTTCAAGATATCAAAACCGATTGGTGTCTTATTTACCCACCTCTGACATTAAATACTTGCAAACATCTGGCACAGACGGTAGATTTAAAACTTCATCCTCGTAGAAGTGATCAGAAAGCCTCCGTAGTAGATTCTCATCAAATTCTCTGGTCAACATAGCATAAGTAAATAAAGTATTCTTGATGTATATTTGAGGCACTAAAGCCAGAAAGAAAATACCAAATAAAAAAAGGCATTTTTTAAACATCAGATATATTATTCTGATTTCTAATTTGGCATTGACAATTTTAAATAGCCATCTTACTTAAAGAAACCACCTCTAACATTGCATGCAACATTCCTTGCCACACAAAGAACTGGAACAGCATTCGCTGTCTATCAAGAGAAAATTAAGAGAAAATCATATTAGTGAGTTGGCACACCAAAGTGAACGAAGAAATCAAGATCGCAATTTTACAATACCTCTGCTTGTGGAGCATAATATGGAGTGAAGGCAGGTACCACATGAACTCGAGGTTGATCCTTTTCTTCCCAAACCTTCAACCTATCATCAATTACCATTGCCATCCTTGGATGGCAGTTCCGATCTTGGAAGACATTGAGCAAGGACTTACGTGCACCTATACAATGATAAAAGTAGCAAGGATTAAACATATTGGACAAGGAAGAGAGAGAGTTGATATAGAAATGCAACTAACAGCTGGGACACACTTGTGTTCAAGAACAAAATACTTTGGCAGTGACATTAACTAGAGTTCTAGTACTAGACTAACATTTAGGTGCACGTAAAAATACTTTGGCAGGTACCCTAAGAGGAAGAATGTCAACGATTGATTATTATAAACAATATGTAAAAATATTCTTTCATATGGAAAAGATGCATGCCTGATTTTACACATACAACACGACTCAACAGTTGCTTTGGACCGATTAGGTGTGCTTCCGGGTCTAGCAACCTCCACATCTCCAGTGCATAATCTCTCTCAGCCATCGTGCAGACATAAACTTCAAATCTTTTGCGTCCTTTAGCAATCAAATAGCTTCGCAAATCCTCCCAAGCAGGTCGTAACCTCACAAGCACACTGGTATCACGTATCTGTACATGCAAACAAATTATTACTATAGCTGACAAAAGCTTATGAGTACATAAATACATACATATGAATGCACACACATATATGTATACATGGAAGTGTAAAACGATAAGGATGCTGATAGTGTTTGAGCGATTATGAGGCAAATAGTACTTGTGGAAGCATAGCAACACAAAGCAAGCCCCATGTAGGTCCACCCAATGGGCCCTATCCTTTTTATCCCAGGTGTCCATCTCTCATTCTCCCCAAGTACTATTCCTTCTGAGTGATCACTCAAGTATTATCACTTCCCTGCTAATGACAACAACAATTACAACAACAAAAGAATACCAAGGAAAAGAAAACAACTAATTGCTATACCAAGTTGTCAAAAACTTAGTGACATGATTACAAAAAGTCGTTATGCCTTAAGATTACTTTGTAATTACTAAGAAGCTAGAAGTCATAGCAGTTCATCAGGTTTTGTCTTAGCTTGTTTACTGTAATGTAGTGGTTCCTGAGCTCTGTTTTTGTGGGCCATAAAGTCCCTTGTCAATCTTTTTTCTTGTTCTGCTATGGTAATACATCTTTTCGCCAATAACACAACTAAAATATCACCCACTAGCACTGCCAAAACATTGAAAACCAGCAGACTTGGAGGTCATAAAAGTACGAAAAAGAAAGAAAGATACAATTAGTCGCATGTCTCGAGTGTAAAATCAACTAGGCATCAGTTACCCAGCCAAAAGGTAACAAAATGACAGCGGCAATAAACAGGCAATGAATCATGCAACTTATGTGTAGCATTGATGACACTGCCTTTCCATCTTTGTACAATACGAGAAGCAAAGAACGAAAATTTAATGGCATGGGGGCATGGCTAAGAATATAGGATTAGTAATAGATCCTGTTCTGCCTCGATATTCATCACTAGCACTATCAAAACATAAACCACCAGAAGACTTGAAGATCACTGAAAAAGAAAATAAGTGAAGGCAAAAGACATAACATCCATTTCGATCTTTATACTCTGACAAGAACCATCAACACCCAATGCATCGGTTACCCGCCCAAGAAAGGTAACACAATAACAGCAGATGAATCCTGCAACCTATGTTTGCATGATTATAGTATTTTTAGCACTGCATTCCATCTTTAAACCAATGACTAACAGTATTAAGTCCTGATTCAATGGTAATCCACACTCGGGATACCAAAAAAGACAAAAAAAAAAAGGACGAGATGAGCACTCCACACACTCATAATAATCATGTAATCATGAAAAGCTTCTCTGCCTTTATACTAAGCTTTTGCAAAGGTAAATTCAGTTCCTTATCAATTGACATGCAGAGGCCACAAAAAGACTGTAAGCATAGGAAGAAAAATGTTATAATTCAATTGAAGTTATCATAATACCCGACTGCACCTCTACATTAATGGTAGCACCAGCAAAGAGATACATTTTCAAAAATTTGCTAGTGCCAGAACTGAAAACATTTATCACAGTCAAAACATTTATTACGGTCAAAACCTTACTATAAAGACGAATCGTACTCATTAGGGTTTTGTATTTAACCACGTAAGCTTCTATAAGAGATATTTCTAGGGAATGCTAATGCTTCTAGAATATAATGATTTAGACCATCTCCAACCCTAGCACCGAAAAAAGGGTAAATTGGTGGGACAATGGACGCCAAAAGTTGCTTCATCTCCAACCACTCGGCATATACACCGTTTCTCTCCCATCTCCGGCAAAATACCATTCTTTTTCCCTGCCGGTGAAGTTTCCAAACCGGCAAAATGGCATTTTTGGCGTACCATTGGAGCTGCCCTTAATCACAACTCAAATCACTTCAACATATGTCTTAAATGATTGTTCATTCCAGTTTCTCCAACTTTAGAATTGCAGTAAATAAAATTACGGACACCTAAACAGGAAATATGCCGATGCTTCTAGCAAAATTGCCAAAATACATATATGTATAGTTCTGGCACTGAATATCCCCCCACCCGTAACATTAAAAACACGACAGTTCATTAAAGAAATAAGAACAATATATAAAGCAATCAATCTTCTAACCTCTGGATTAATGCGGGTTAAGACGATATTTTTTTCTGGCAATCTTATAACTGGTCGAACAACACGCTCGTTACCAGCAGCATTCATAGGAACTCCCTCCAGTTTCACACCATATGTCTGCCCATCATCTGTAACAGCATCATTTTCAATGTACTGCTTCAATAATTCTCGATCCTCCACATATCTTTTGAGCTCAGAAGTCATCCCAGAAACCCGAAGGGGGTCAGACTCCTGCCCAATCCAACCAGTCAAAACCTCAATCCTATCCTCAAAAGACTTCATCGTATTTGCAACAATAAGTGTCTCATCAAGATCAAACACAATGGAAAGACACCGCATGTTCAACATCCCTAAGCAAGCATTGTACAATTGAGCTGGAACCAAACAACACCAAAAACAAGGAAATTTCTTTAGCTTGCTTGGCATTGCCACTAAATGCACCTCTTCATCTCCAAGCACAACTACAGCCGTCTGCAACAACACCAAAAACAAAAACAAACAAAAAAACCTTTCCTTTAAAATTTTCATTTAAATCAACAACTAAACAACACAGAAACATACATAAATTATTGAAAAAATGATCATGACCTTTAGTTCGTAGAAGCAAGAAGCGTGAAGATCGATGAGCAGGGATTGTCTAACAGGGGATGACGATTCAAGCTTGCAACGAACTGAGAACGAAGAGATTGTCAAGAGAACTGAAAGAGGTGGACATCGTTCGCTAACCTGAGAAAAATGGTGAATCCTAATCTCGTTGTTTGGGAATTGAAAACTCTTATCCCCTGTTGGAATCACATCCAATTCACCCAAACAAGTTTCCCCATGGTAAACCACCGATTTATTAAACCCTAAACGACTCATTTAAAAAAAGCACATCAAATTACAATACCCTTATTTGAAAACCTCAAAATCAATCAAGATCATTAAGAAATGCACAACCTTTTTTCACGAAAATACCATGAATTTACGTGAAGAAATTCAACTAAACCCTCACTCGTTCTCTTACAACGCACCATCCGCTTCTCTCTCCCACCTGTGCTAGCGGTTTCAAAACCAAGTATTTTGGGGGTTTATATAGAGAAGAAAAGGGGGAGGAGTTTATATAACGCCCCTCCAATTTGGTTTTATTTACGAAAATACCCGAATTTTGTCCGTACAGATAATTGTCAAAATGGCGTGATGCAAGATGGGTCATGAATGCTTTTCGCGACGGATGATGATAAAGGGTTTTGATCTTGACACGTGGACCGGTATAAGCCCTTGGATTATACGGCTTTTAAGTTATTACCTTTTTTTTTTGGATTTTGAGAATACTTGTTTTAAAATTGTGGCTAAAAAACAATGAATTTGAGATATTATCATCAATTAAATGTTTATGAGATTTAATTAGAAGGATACTCATACAATATAGTGAGATACATTTTAATTTTAATGTTTTATTTTATTATTTATTTTTGTCGATTTTATAATACGATTTTATGTGTTTTAAAAGAGAAAAGTACAATAAAAACCAATAAACTTTCTTGTTTGGAATGATTAAGTTCTTGGACTTTTTTTTGGAACAAATAAGTCATTGGACATTCCAAAACATGTTAAATAAGTCCTTGGACAATTTTTTGGAACAAATAAGTC
>NC_037536.1:7702975-7721045 GCF_001531365.2 Cynara cardunculus var. scolymus | reverse complement strand
TATATTTTAAATTTTTTATATTTAAAATGAGATAGTTATCCAGAATTTGATTATGTTTATCTGTAGTTAGTTACACAAATTCAAACATAGAGCTTTAATAAGTTGTACATACGAACAATTTACTTGTAATCTTGAACTTTAAGTAATATGTATCAATAAAGAGTATATAATGTTTAAAAGTTGTTTTTAAGATATTGGACCAAATGCTTAATTATATAGTATAGATAATGGAATAAACTATAAATTTTGGTATTATGGTTTCTAAATTTTATTAAGTAAAATAATGGTAATTACAATTCATATTTTATTTTTAAAGTGGTATTTTTAATTAACTCTGTAAAAAATTGTATGTTAGATAAGGCATTTTTGTCCTTTTCGCATGGTTTTTCGCTTTTTTGTCTTTTACCCATTAATGCACCCACCTCGACATTCCCCTTTCGTCAACCCTTCACCCACCTCCTTGTCGCCACTCACCACTCCACCATTTGCAGGTTGTGCGTTATCCTCCGCCTTCCACCTCTTGCCCTACTCTGGATCATTCTTCTGAGTCGTCTTTATCTTGATCCAACCCTTCCTCACCGTGAAAACCATCATTCTCCTCCCCTTTTCTCTCGTTTCACCTTCTTCTTATACCACTCTCCAATCTTCATTGATCTCGACCACTAGCCACGCATCCTGCCTGCCATTCATGAGCATTGACAGTAACGGTGCTCGTAAACCTTAATCTCTTATCTTACTACCACTTACAGGTGCTCAATAAAGAAGCAACAAGGTGGGGAAATTGGAGGTTTGAAAATGTCGTGGGGAAATAAGATATGTAGTGAGGGGGGAAATGAGGGCCTTGGATGCCAGAGATGGTGTTGCGGGTATTTTTGATCGTCGAAGCATGTGTATATGTATGTGTATAATACACACATGTATACATATGTAGATATATCTATACTATATTATAATGCATTTGACAAAAACTCTTAAAAATCACTTTTTATGCATAAAGTACTGTTTATGAATACATGTTACTTAAAACTCACGATTACAAGTAGATTGTGCGTAAGTACAACTTATTAAAGCTCCATATTTGAATTCGTGTAACTAACTGCATATAAACATAATCAAATACAGGATAAACATCTCATTTTAAATATAAAAAACGTAAAATATAATTAAGATAATCATTGAGTTCAAACAAAATACTTAATTATTATATTTATATGATGTTATATTATTCAATCAAAATTAAATTATTTTATTATTAGACTTAAATTAAATATAATAAAAAATTAAATAAATTAAACATAAGATGAGAACTTTTAAATAGTTGATTTGATATTAACATTGACATTTTTTTTTCAAATTTATATTTTATTCAAAAATAAAATCATTATTGCTTTCTTAAAAAAATACATAAAATCGTATTATAACATCGATAGAGACAAAAAAAATAAAATAAAACATTAAAATTGAGATGTATTTCCGACGCATTACGCGAGTACCCTTCTAGTATATATATATATAACCGTGTAAACCAATTTCGACCAATAGGAAAATTCCATTTTTTTCTAATTAAATTTATTCAATAAGGGTATTTCTGTCATTTACAATATTTTCTATTAAATATGGAAGTTATAAATATTAATTAAGGAAACATAATAAAGAAAATTGTATAAATGGTAACATTTAAATATTTAATTATATTATAATATTAAAATTTTAAATTTGATATATTGTTATGAGATTGAATCTGCAAACGGGTTTTGAAGATTGTATTGCATTATGGAATGAAATTGTAAATTATGGTTCAAATTAAAAAAAGAATGTTAATGAAACAGGTTTCATGAAGGTGAAACTGGTTCATGTTGTAATTGATTCATGAGTAATATGAAATCGTTTCATGGTGAACCACGTTTCAGTGATGGTGTAGTTGATCCATTTAGTAAAAAAAATGGAACATGAAACGGGTGCATAATTTATTTGGTTCGTCATAAAATAATTACATGATAAAACGGGTACATGATGAATCTGCTTCGAGATCTTGAAGATTGTAATCTGCTCCAGAATCTTGAAGATTGTAAGGATTAAAGGAAAGAATGCATCAAATCATGAGTGAAATAAAAAAAAACTAATTTACATGAAACATGTTTCATGAAGTTGAAACTGGTTAATGACGTAATTGAACAATAAGTGGTGAACTGTTTTCATGGTGAAACTCGTTTCAGTGATAGTGTAGGTGATTCATTTCAGTAGATGAAATGAAAAATGAAACGGGTACATAATGTAGGCGGTTCGTCATGAAATAATTGCAAGATGAAAAATAAATTAGTTTCATTAATAATAATAAATGTTAACGTAAAAATAATAAATTACTTTACAAAAAATAAATTAATTTCATTAATAATATTTGGTTTTATCCTTTTGCCCTTATCGGTATTATAAAATGTATTTTTAATTTTTTTTAATTTCCTTAAATAACATTGATTAATCTTAACCATTGATCAAGAAAATGGATGGGTGAGATTGGTTTACACGGTTTACACAAATGGAGACGGTTTTTATTTGATCGCTCCTATATATATATATATATATATATAGGGGTCTATTCAAGGGAGAACTGAGTAGTTTGTGATAACCGTGAGATTCAATTTCAACCACAAATCAATAGATAAATTAAAAAATTTATATTTTTGGTAATTTTTAATTAAAATTTAAATGCAAGGACATTTTATGTATTTTCTCTTCTCTCCCCTTTCTTCTCTCTCTGTCCCCGTCTTCAAGCCTCCGACCACCGTCCTCCGGTGATACCACAGTGTGATACTCAAGCACATATAAGATGCATTGTGATATCACTGTGTTACATATCTGATCGACCGCACAAATGACCACAGTGTGATACCCAATCACATATAAGATGCATTGTGATACCACTGTGGTATCACCGGAGAACGGTGGCCGGAGGACGGTGGCCAGAGGCCGGGGGACAGAGGTCAGGAGACGCAGAGAGAAGAGAGGAGAGAAGAGAGAAAATGCCTAAAATGTCCCTGCATTAAAATTTTAATTAAAAATTACCAAAATTATAAATTTCCTAATTTATCTATTGATTTGTGGTTGAGATTGGATCTCACGGTTATCACAAACTAATTAGTTCTCATTTGATTAGGCACCTATATATATATATATATATATATATATATAAAGAGAGAGAGAGAGAGAGATTCATACGAGAATGATAGCAAATAAGAAAAGAGAATAATTTTGCACTAATCATTTTAATTGAATAATGTCTTAAATAAAACTTCCTTAAAAATCGTTCAAAAGCCCATATATGTCATTTGTTGCATATGAATTGTTTATGGAAATTTATTTATTTCTTAAAGGTTATTTACTGCATTTAATTAAAATATTTTTTTATGATTTTTTTTATTTAAGTATAAATAATTTTCCATTTTTATTTTTATTTTTTATGACATTTAAAATAAATATGATTTAGTTTTGCATTTAAAATACTTATAGTAAAATACACTTTTGGTCCATGTGGTTGCCATCCACTAACAACTATTGTCCCTCTTTTAAACTAAATACATTTTTGGTCATGTGGTTGCCACTTGGTTTCGGTTTTGGTCCAACTGACTAACCTCCATTAAGAAAAAAATCTGGTAACTTAAGGTTATTGTGGTCTTACTTTATTTTAAGTTATTTTAATTTGAAAATAAAAAATAAATATTTATATATTTACTATAATATATTATTTTAAATATATTGTTGATTCCTTCTAACTCTCTTAACTGATTTGATGATGATAACTTAAACTCAGTGTATTCTTGTATTAAGTTCTAGCTGATAGCAATCAGCCACTAAGGCTGTTCAGTGATTGATTACTATTTATGTATGTTTTCTCTCGATGATTGTAATAACTCAGTGCATATGTGCAAGAGTGTTTGTATGATTTCTAAAGCTTGATTTTCTAGAGATTCTTAGTGCTCTCTGTAATGAAAGCTGAATTGTTCTAGACTAGGTTTATACTTTATTTTATTTCGCAAATAACATGTAAATTCATTTATTTATTCTTTCTGTAGTCAATAGAAGATTTTGAAAAGTGAAGAAAGTTGTGGTTTATTAAATCCCCCTCATCTACAGACTGCAAACCCTAACAACCTTTTTTTAGAGGAATAACTCCGGCCATATCATTAAAAAGAAACAAAAGACAAAGAGTTAAAGGGCAACATCAACCAGACAGAAGAACCCTAATAACCTTGTTGTAACTCTTAGAACCAACATATATTATTAATACTGTTTTTTAATATGTATACATACATATATAATATATATGTATATAAGGAAGAAAAAACCCAGTACTTCTCATCCCTTCTAATTTACATATGCTAGAGTTGAACGATAGAGGAGGTAGTGGTTACTGCTGTGATTTGAAGGGGATGAGGAGGGCTCCACGGTGGTTTAGACACATTCTCTTTCTAAAGCTTTTTAGTCCCCCATCTTCTGTTTTTCATGGCTTCCTCGCATGAATGAGAGATAGAGGAGAGAAAAGGGGGAGGTTGGTGGCCGACGGTGGAGAAATCACAAGAGAAGATGGTTTACTGGGAAGGGGGTGGGAGGCCGTAATCGGGGAACAATTACGGGGGTGGGTTACAGCCGTGTGGTGTTATGTAGGTGTGTAATAATAATAATAATAATAATAAATATTTTTTTTAATGTAAAATAATTTTAAAAGTAAAAAAGACGAAAAAGCCTCAGAGGTAACAGAAGTTAGTCTAAGAGGTCAAAAGTGAAACAAAATGGCAACCATAGTGATCAAAACTATAATTAGTTAAGAAAAGGATGATAATTGATAATGAGTGACAACCACAAGGACCAAAAGTGTAATTTACTTAAATATTTATTTTTATTTAAATAACTTATTTAATATTTTTCTTACAATTTTTCGTCAAAAATACATGTGATATCCACAATTAATCGAAGTTCTTTTCCCATAAAAGAATCGTTAATTTTCGTCAAAGTATCATATGTGATATTGATCATAGTAAATTTGGATGGAAAAGAAATATAAGTTATCTATATCATTACATTTGATATTTTTGAATTATGAACTATGATTTGAAGCACATGATCGTATACGTATTAAATGTGTTCTGCTACACATTACATGTGATTTTATTTTCATTATTTTTCCTTTTTAATGTTTAATTTGAATCATTGTTTTCAATATTTAAATCATATGTGATTAGGAAAAAAAAATATCAATCAATTATGAATCACATGTAATTTTGATGAAAATTATAATTTTTTAAAATGTTAAAGATAAATAAAAATTAATTACACTTATTTTAAATGCATTAAATAGAAAAATTTTCAAATAAAAAATTAAATCACATTAAAATCACAAATATAGTAAACGTAGAATCTTAAATAAATGCTTAAATAACTTTTTTATAAATAAATTGCTTTTTTACCCTTATTTATTTTTGGAATTGTTTATTTAAGATATTATTTAATAAATTGTATAGTCCATATTCATCATCTTTTTTCTTATTTGGTCACTACTTTCGTCTGAATTCGACTATATATATATATATATATATATATATACACATGCAAAAATCATATGATTATAAAGCATACATATCTATACTATATTATAAATCATTTGACAAAAACTTTTAAAAATCATTTTTATGCATGAAATATTATTTATTGATGTATATTACTTAAAATTCAGGATTACAATTTGTTAAAGATCCATTTTTAAATTCGTGTAACTAACTGCAGATAAACATAATCAAATACATGATAAACAACCATTTTAAATATAAAAAATCTAAAATATAATTAAGATAATCATTAAGTTCTAACAAAATGTTTAATTATTATCTTTATAAAAAATTATATTGTTAAACCAAAAATAAWTTACTTTGTTATTAAATTATAATAAAAAAAATTGAATTAAAGAAAAACGAGAACTATTAAATAGTTATTTTGATACTAATATCAATTTTTTTCTTTAAATTTTTATGTTATCTTCAAATTTATATTTCATTTATAAATAAAAACATTATCATTTTCTCAAAACCACATAAAATCGTATTATATCGATAGAGACAAAGAATAAAAACTAAACATTAAAATAAAGATTTATCTCAATGCATTACACGAGTACACTTCTAATATAAATAAAGTATGTATGTGGTCACTTTGAACGTGTTAGATAATAGATCAAGGGTTTCGAGTAAAAAGAATTAAGCTTTATGAATAAGTCAAACAGGTTGTGTTGGATAACTTGACACCTTTTTATATATTATTGTATTAAGCACCTTTTAAGTGCTATAAATGCAACCAAATGTGAAAATACATGTGGTGGTGATGGCACAAAACCATTATCGTAATATATAAGACAAAAGTTAATTGTAACAAATACAATACAAAACATTAGAGGTCGTTTACCAAACGGTTTATGGGAAACGCCTATCAGCAATAGTCACCGTCCTCACTTACTACCTTATTGGGACACATATGTTTGGTCATCAAAATAAATTATCCATAAGGGTCTCTTACCTGATAAGCGTTAACCGAGTAAGAGTCTTCTCCCTCATTTACTAATGCAAGTTTCTCAACTCTTTCCATGTTCATTCGATAAGCGCTTCTCCAGTAAGCGTTTGGTAAACATGCCCTGAGATATTAATTACAATTTCAACAACTTGCTTTTGTGTTCCATAATTGTTACCTTTAAAACTCAAATTCAAGCTTCATTATGCTACTTTACCTTTCAATTTTTGTGATGATGTCCAATGATGTCACAAAACAAATAACAGTGATAAAATCATTAAGGGTAAAAAAAAAATACACAACAACCAAGCGTTAACAGATACGCCCATGACAAAAAAGATGGGACAGTCAAATTTGGTATTATGTCAAAATCGGTTTGGATAATAACAAGTCAGATCAGGTCAAGATGTTTAAACAACACTGTTGTAAACAATTAAGTATATTTTGGACAGTTTTTAAACTGTGGAGGATGTGCCTAAGTATTCCTCAATAATCAATAGAAGCACCATGACGGGATTTGGACTTAACTTGGCATCAGCCGGGACCAACCCCCGCTTCGCTTAGTTGTGTTTCTTTAAATATCGGGTTGCCAAGGATTGTCTCAAGAGGAAATAGGATTTGGACCCTGATTTATAATAGGCATGTATGACAACGTTTTATAAAATTTATCAATTAAAATATAACTTAAATTAACCAATCTTTACATAAACTAATTGAAATTACCCTGTAAATTTAAAATTGTTATAAATTGAAAAGCCCTAACAACAATAATCCAATAAGAAAATTATAATACGTAACATAACTGTAAGTTGTATGTCATACCCACGACACGTGTCACCCAGATACACTGCCAATGAGCCATGTAAACCTAAAAGGTGATACAAAAAAAACATGTATGCTTCCACTAAAGAAAAAAGCTTGTACCGTTTTGTAATTATTATAATTACATGATTTAATCTATAAATATATATATATATATATATATATATAATTATCTTAAATATTTTTAGATAATTATATAAGATATTATTAGATAAATAAATAAATAACCATTTTAGATAATGATTAAGCCTTATTAAAAGTTATGGTCAATCTCGAAAACTGACCATATAAATAAGGCTTAGGGGCTAAACCAAAGTAGACGATTGAGTTCTGATAACTAGTTGTAGCCTCAAAACCCTTACGATATAATTACAGAATTAGGATTTTTTGGGCTAGCACCCGGTGGGAGTTCCAAGCGTGTTCGTGTGTGGACAACCGATAGAGGAAACCTGATTTGGTTTCTTAGTGCTACATCAAAGTTTCAATTTCAAACACAAAGTAAATATTTTAAATACCCTATGGTTTGTGTAGATTCGTTTTAATTGTCAATGGATCCGGCTTTGGGTTTTATTTAAAAAAAAAATTCTAAACGTTTTTGTAACCGGGTTCTGTTTTTCTGCTGCGTTTTATCCGGTTATTTTCGCAAATTAAAACCCAACAATAATTGACATTAAAAGAGGTTTCATTAATCAAACCCCAAAGTGTCCGAACAATTGCTACAAAGATGCAAGTAAATCCCAAGGTGCCAACGAAGGTAACAAACTACTACATAGATACATACCGAAACACATGCAAAAGAAGGACATACTGAAATCTTTCACTAACGATGCTTGATTTCCAATGCACGACTTATTATGATTTGACTCAAAAGGTGGTTTATTTAGCAACACCCTTTAGATGTATAACATAATTGACAAGAATAAGTAACTATCGACATCAACAGAAATTGGATCGACTCGAGTAGAGTTGGAACCAGTGACTGTGGTGATGACAACAATGAGGGTGTGTTTGGCATGCATGCGTAATTAGACATGCAAGATTGAGGTAAGCAGGTAAAAGAATTTGGAATGTTTTAGGGTTTTAATCTTACATGGGTAATTTAATCATTTATCAATATTGTCTCGTCTCCCTAATTCTTATTCTACTGTTCCACTTATTTTAACGGAACAGATAAAATGCATTTTTATCTAGTATTGTTCAGCTTTATTCCATATACCAAACACATCTATTAGAATGTGAAACAGGCCAAAAGTTTGTTGGTTAAGAATTTCTAGATAACCATTGTCAACCATAAAAAATCATAAATAAAATAAAAATTAAAAAGTTGTTGTTGTAGTGTGTAAATATCTAGAATATATGAAAATTATTTTATACAAAATATTATATTTATCAAATAAATATAGAATAAAAATGAGGTATATCAATTTAATTTTTTTAATTAATATATTATATAATTTTATTTTTCATTTACTATATTGTTTATATTAATATATTATATAGACTTGGGATCATGTGAGACCAATAGTTTTTTGTAAGACCCGTAAGACCAATTCTCAACCCTTGGATTAGATTTACAATCGTCGGATCTGAACATTCATAAACGCCACGAGACTTCTCAATATTTACAAAATTGCCATCTTGCAATTTTGACCATTAGATCATTAAATTATAAAGTTGATCAATGAACATAAATTGGTCTTACGGGTCTCACGAAAAACCCTTGGTCTCACGTGAACCCGATCCTTGTTATATATATATATATATATATATATATATATATTTGTTTTAATTATATTATAAAATATTATAATTGACTAATTTTTCAATATGTTATTTTTGGTTATTTTGTATATTTATATCAACTAATTTTTGATAAACATGATTTGTTCATTAACTAATTTATCAACCATCAACTAGTTTATCAGTTAGTTTGTCAAACATAACTAAACGGATGGTTTGTGTGTTGCCAAAGAAGGACATATGCATGTGGTGATCAAGTCTCCTGTGTGACTATATATTACGAAAAAATTAATTAGCAGCATCATAGAATAATATATATTATTTATATATAGGGATTTTTTTTTGAAAAATCATTGAATTGTGATAATCTTGAGGATTGTTGTATCATGTGCTATTTTACACGTTCTTTTTCTAGATACGACATTGATTTAGTATATTAATTAACATATATCTGTTTCACAATGTGAACGTCTTTTATGTGTTTGTAAAACAAAAAAATAAAACTAAAAAGTTTCATAGTATGAACTAAATAAATATGGAACAAACATATTTGTGAAACAAATAAATGTTAAAATTACAGTATTCGATGAAAAAAAATCATTTAATAATACATTACGATAACAGTTCTCACATTTATCACAATATATGAGGTTCTCAAATGATTAAAGCCCTAATATATGTGTAGATATATGTATGTATATCTATGTATGTATGTATGAGGTTAGGTTCCGATGAGAAGAAGAGTTAAGGTGAGATGCGTAAAAAGGGATCTCCATCCTTGGATGGACATTAGAATAAGATGCACCAGATCAATCTCCGTGTCAAGCGTGATTCATGAGTAAGTTTGAGATTAAAGGTGATTAAGAGTCCAGGTCCCTTCTTACGCTTCATACCTTAACTCTCTTGCGCATATAATCCTTCGCCTATGTGTATGTATGTATATATAGACGAAGGATTGTGTGTGAAGGGAAGTTATGGTGAAAAGCGTAAAAAGAGATCTGAACCTTTAATCACTTTTAATTTCATGTCCACCCGTGAATTGCGCTTTAAAAGAGAATTGATCTGGTACACCTCATTAGTGATGATATTCAATTAGCATTGATCCATGAGTGGAGATCTTTTCTTACGCTTCTCACCATAGTTGCCCTTCTCACCGGAGCCCAACCTTGTGTGTGTGTATAGGCGAAGAATCGTGTATGAAAGAGAGTTAAGATGAGAAGCGTAAGAAGGGATCTGGACTCTTTGATTACCTTTAATCTCAAACCAACCCATGAATCACACTTGATATAGGGATTGATTTGATGCATCTCATCCTAATGTGCATCCCAAAAGTGAATATCACTTCTTACTCTTCTCACTTTAACTCTCTTTATCACTTGAACCAACCCTATATATATATATATATATATATATATATGTGTGTGTGTGTGTGTGTACGCGCGCGCTCTCGCACCTACGCACACGGGAAAAGATTAAGATAGAACTACAAAAAAACGGACGAAAAAACATATCAAAACTAATGTCAAATTAAAGATAATAAAATGATTCGTTTCTTGGGGTAATTTGCTTTACTCCATTTTTTTTGTATTTCATTGATTTTTGAATTATAAGTTAAGACAAATATTTGTGTGTTGTTTTTCAAAAACTTGTTTTAACTACATTTTTAATCACAACTGTTAGATCATCTTAATCCAACGATTTGGATGAGTTCTCCCTTTCTTTTTTTTAGTATTCTCTCCCAATCTCATTCCTATATACATATTTTTGTTTGATATATATATGGTTGGGTTCACGTGAAATCAAAGGTTTTTCGTGAGACTCGTAAGACCAATTTATGTTCATTGATCAACTTTATAAGTTAATAATCTAATGATCTAAAGTTGCACGATGACAATTTTGTGATTATTGAGAAGTCTCGTGGCAATTTTGTGATTATGAATGTTCAAATTGTAGATCTAATCCAAGGGTTGAGAATTGGTCTTACGGATCTCACGAAAAATACTTGGTTTCACATGATCCCAAATCTCTCTATATATATATTAAAGAAAAGGAGTATAAAAATAGTCAGCAAAACAGATACAAAAAGTCAAGCCTATATTCACAATTTTTGTTACATATTCAAACAAAAATATTTGTAGATTATATAATTTTATTCTTACATCACTTTCCTTTGATTTTAATTAATAATATAAAAAGACAAATTAAATTATGTGGATATGTACTTAATGATAGTGATTGACATGATTAAATTTCCTTATGAACTTTTTATATTAATAACAAAATATTAGATATTGTTAATATATATATATATATATCATACAAATTATTGACATAATTGAATGGATTGGCTTCAAAACCCTCGCCTGACTATTTCCTGTAGGCCTGTTCATCGATTGATAATCATTGGATGTGAAGGGAACCGAACTGATCCAATCATCCATTGGATGTTGGATTTTGACAATCAATCTGATATAGTTTTTTTGAAAATTCTCCTCTTTATTTGGTAATAAATATATTTTCAAATTTTGTTTTTTTTTGTAATCAACTAATTGGTCTTTTTCATAGGAATACCATTTGTTTAAATCTTTATTTTGAGACRTATGGGATTGATTGATTCCATTTTTCCATTTTTGTGGGACTAATCTAGACCATGTAATCTGAGATAAATCGTATTGATAATCACCTCTTAACCAGTTTTTCCATGGATTCATTCCATAATTTGGAAGTTTCTTATGTTTTAATTCGGAATGAAATATTCCTCGTCTTCCAAAAAAATCCTTAACATTGGATAACCAATCAATCCAATCCAGTGGATGATTTGATCGGTTCAGTTCCATCCATTGGATACTTTCATTGAATATCCATTGGTTATTTAGTGGATGATCTGATGAGATTGGATTCATCCAGTGTGTTAATTCAATTCAATTATCTAACAATGATACAAATTAATTAATCACTTTTAATATGTGTTAAAACCAACACAGGGGAAGTTAAAAATTTAAACCCTCACATGAAACAAATTCCGATATAAGCAATTTGAAAATAAATTAATTGAATAATAGTTGGATGGATAACTGGATGGTCATTAGATGATTAATGGGATGGATAATTGGATGTTGATCGGTTCGGTTTTGGTCGGTTTTAGACTTTCATTTGAGAACCGACCGATCCAAATTGGATGTTGAAAATTTCAATCTGATCCGATCCAATTATGGTTGGTCAATTATAATTGGATCAGTTGATTCCTATTAGATCGGTTGATTTTCTGCACACCCCTGATTTCTTGTATGTAAGCTTCTTTTTCTAGCGTCTTGCTAGTTTTTTTGATAAAATCTCGTTGTCGTTCTAAAAAAGAACATGAAAGGAAAAAACAAAGTACAACAATCAGGGTCCAAGAGACTTAGATCCTGCAAGGTGCAGAATTAAAAAAAACTTATCTATCAATATTAAATAATTATCAAACATAACTGTTGTAAATTCAAATGACCATAATACCCTTACAAATTAAAAAAAATGGATTTTTGTGATTGGTTACAATTAGTTTGTAAGGTTTGTACAAATTGGGACGTTTTGTATTTGATCGCTCATCTATATATATATATATATATATATATATATATATATATATATATATATAAAGAGAGAGAGAGAGAGATGAACGATTAAATGAAAATCACCCATATTTGTTCAGATCGTGCAAACCACTCTCATCCGTCAATTTCATTGTTTAATGTTATGAAAATTTTTCATAAAATTGTTTAATCTTATGAAATTGTTTCATATAATTTTTTTATGAAGTTGTTTCATATAATACTTATGAAATTTTAATGAAACTGTTTCATGTATTTTTCCAAAATTAATATAATTAAGATAATAATATCCAATA
The DNA here is from genome assembly GCF_001531365.2 of Cynara cardunculus var. scolymus. Classification (NCBI taxonomy): domain Eukaryota; kingdom Viridiplantae; phylum Streptophyta; class Magnoliopsida; order Asterales; family Asteraceae; genus Cynara; species Cynara cardunculus. The sequence continues at coordinate 7,708,045 of NC_037536.1, read as the reverse complement.
TTAACATGCTCTACAATAAAAATTATTAATCAACCTCTCATAATTACAAAAAAATTAACAAAATAAAAAATTATGGTTGATTAAACAAGATTTGTACGATTTATACAAATAACCTGATTTGTAAAGTAAACCTTATATATATATATATATATATATATATATATATATATATATATATATTCCTTTATTAAAAGTTCATTATTCCGATTTGATTTTGCTGTACGAAGAAGACCATGTTCGAGATTAGGTTGGTCCACGTGTGGTATGATGACGTGTCGATAGTGCATTGGTTTGAATAAAGTCCTATAACTTTAATTGGTAAAATATTTTCGATGTCACATGTACTAAAGTTATTCAAAAGTCTTAAAATAAAATAAATATTAGATGATTATTTGACGGATGATGAATAGTTTGATACAGAATTATTAAGTGGTCAGAATGATTAAGAGACTTTCATAATATACTGCAAAATCAAATATAATCGTTTGATAATTATTTACCATGAAATTAAGACGCTAAATGGTTAAGGAAGACGCAAAATATAAAATCATTCATAAAGTTTTAGAACCATTAACAAAAAGACTTTTTTTAACAAATAAGATTCACCTTTTAACAATTCAGAGACAGTCTCTTAATTAAAAAGTAAACTACAAATTTGGTCCCTGAGGCTTGTTGAAAATAACATGTCTTGTCCCTACAGTTTCGAAATTATAAGATGAATATCATGACTTGTAAAAACATCCTGATTTAATTCCTTCCCATAACGACTGTTGGAATTTTTGTTAAATGAGAGGCTTTTTTGTCATCTTGTCAAATATTTTGTGTTTTACCCAATCAAATTTGATTTTTTTTTCATTGTGGTTTTTAATTGAGTTAAAGACAAAAAATAGAGAATACTTCTCATTTAATATAATTTTTAACGACCATTACAGAAGGAATCAAATTTAAACGTTTTTACAAATTACGATGAGCATCTTATAATTTTAAAATTGTAAGGAACAAAATGTTATTTGCAACAAACTACATAGACCATATTTATAGTTTACTCTTAATTAAATAAGTGGACCAAAATAACCAAGCTAAAATGATTATGAGTTGGATGCATTAGGGGGTGTTTGGGATTTGCTTATTTGAAAAAAAATTATATATTTTCTACAAAAGTTCTTATTATAAGTTAGAATGATTTAACTTTTTCAAAAACTGTTTATTACCGATTTGGCACCGGTATAAGTTTTTTATTCAAACACTTAGAAGTGCTTATTACTGGTATCATACTGGATAAGTCAATAAGTTGTTTTTATAAACAATCTCAAACACCTCCCTTAATTATAAAACCTTTTTTTTTTATATCTTGGGCGATGGTGGTTGATATTTTATGAGATTTCGTAGGATTTGTATGTAATAATGTTTTAAAACGTGTTAAAAGCATATGTTTTATAATAATCAATTGATAAAAGATAATTTGGTTATTTTTATAATTATTTATAATTTGGTTTTTATTAATTATTTATAAAAATTGAATTTCAATTTTATTCCAAATTTTACAAACAAAACACAACAAAAATTTCAAAAATTTCCAAATTCAAATCCTTCCACAAAATCCAAATCTCTCAGAACCATTTCATTAAACCAAACGCCCATAAATTTCAATGAATTAAGTTTTAAATACCCACAAATTTATCTTTACTTTTAAAAATAAACAAATTGTATGGTGTGTTTTTTTTTCTATTTATTCGAATAAAAAATTGATTACCGACAATCCCAACCAGTCTCATAGGAAACCCGCCTATAAGAACACCAATGTGAGAGGACATTTTTTAATGGCTGAAAACCCCAATTAAGAAATTGTTACGAATACAAACCGGTTACAAATCAACTTATGAAATGGTTATGAATGACGATATGAAACAACTACAAACAAATTATGTACGTATAAGACATATGTACCGTTCATTTAACGAAAAAACTTATAATTAAGCACACGTTAGTAGACAGTTATGTCACATAATCAAAGTTCAAGTTTAGAAACCATGGCTACTTAGAGATATTGAGATAGAAGTGGGAACATAATCACATATGAAGATGGACTTTGTGAGGTTAAAGTGGAACATATCAAAATGGACTTCGTGACAAAGCTTCCAAAGACATAAACTGAAAGGGTGCTACTTGAGTGATAGGTGACTGTTTGATCAAATTGGCTCATTTTCTGCCAATTAAAGAAATATTCTTGTGGATCAGTTAGCACACGATTACATCATGAAAGTGGTGGCACGACACAAAGTTCATGTGTCAATTGTGATGGATTTAGAAAGTTGGTTTGTATAAAACTCTTCGAAAAGCTTTCAACAACAGTTGCGGATGAAGATCAATGTGATTTTTCATCCTCGCGTTAATATTTTCTTGAGAATTCGAAACCAAAGGTTAGTCATGTAATTCCCTGTGTAGATCAGTGATTCGAACCCTTTTTTCTTTCCATGAGAGTTCGAAATGGAGAAAAATGACTATCTTGTCCTTTTTATTATAAAAATGAAATGGAACATTTTAGTTGTGCATCGACTTCTTTATAAAATGTCTTTGTAGCACTTTAGCAATTCGATGAATCTTATAAGGTGGGGATTCGTACATGTTTCTGACTCTTCAATAAGTTTGTAAATATAATTATGACATATGAATAGTCCGACACATGTATCTTTTTCATATGGCAATATTATACGTTGTTCTTGTACCCAAAAATAGTCGGCACTTCGCTCAAAATGTAAAACCTAAAAACTAAGAAACTGTTTTTTTTGTTCAAATATTGATGATTTTCTTGTCAATTTACATGGAATGTAGGGATGGACCCAATTTTTTTTCTTCATACGGTGACACCATTTGACTATAAGAAACAACTATAGGGAAAAAATTTCAAACAGTGGCACCGGTTGACTATAAGAAACAAATATACAAAAAAATTTCAATCGGTGACACTATTTGACTAAGAAAATAACACTAACAAGATTTGAATCTGGGTCTGGAGTTGAATAAAAGCCTTGCAAACTAACTCTACCAAATAAAACTTATTCTCATTGTAGTTTCAAAATACATACGGTGGCACACAACAGATTGATACGGTTGCACCTTTCACGAACCTAAATGTTTTTACCCTTCGACGGAGAAATAATACGGTGACACGTGCCACCGTAACCACCATGGTAGGTCCGCCCATGATGGAATGTGTGAAATGGCTTTAAACCATGTTGGTTTGCTAATCTTAAATCGGTACATATACGATAAAAAATATATCCAAAAATCTATTGAATTGTAGTCTACGTCTCTACTGAAATAATGAGCAACAGAAACCTACAAAAAAAGGCAACGGATATTGCTTAAAAAGCTAGAAAAAGCAAAAATTCATTTATTTATCAACAAAATCAAATACTAACAAGCTAAATTGAATTGGGTCGAGAGAATATATGCAAAATATGATTCTGGAATAGCAAAAGTGAATGGTTCTTGTGGGAATAAGCTTTTTGAAGGTACCTTTACATGTTTAGTTTTCACAAATCTTAGCTTCCCTACATATGCTTATTCGAAACAAGTCTTGTAGGATTCCACGATCATATATAAAAAAACATGCATTTTTTTTATTAACCTGGATATCCAATCCGCTATGCGAGCCGACTAATCCTAGGGTGACCACCTGCTTTGCAGATAGCCCGGAGTCACCGCATTTGAACTTCCGTGGCCACAAGGGGATTTTTATTCCTCCTTGGATTTGAACCTGGGACCTCCAGATACTTTTGACCTTTGGAGTCAAACTCAAACCAATCAGGCACCACCCTTGTGGTTAAAACATGTGTTTCTTTATTACCCATAACTCATAATCGTAAAGTGTACAACAACATAAGAGGGGGAAACTTGCCAAATCCCAAACCAAAATTGCACACAATTTCTCAACACTATCAAATTACATACATGCATAAGGTTCATCATGAAAGGAGGGGGTTTAACATATATTTATCGGCTACAACATTGAACACAACAAATCTAAAGCCAAATAATGATCAAACGACAACATAATATGTGATTGTGCATGGTATACAACACCAAACTAAACAAACTCAATATATCCCACATGAAAGAAAGGGGTTAACATATATTATAAAGGAATGCAAATATCGTACATAGCTAAAAAGCACACAAAACACAGTAAAAAACATCTGTATCACTATCAAACGTTACAACAAATATATCCGAAGACTCTCAACCCTCCCCAACTCACCTTTTATCCTCCCACACTACCTCATCTGTTACGCTGTGTTCTTGAGTGTTTTTTACGGAGGAAAGGAAAGAAAGGAGGGAGAAAGAAAAGATCTGTTGTTCTCGAGTTATTTTAGGAAGAAAAGGAAAAGAAAACAAAGGAAAACGAAGCCGAATTTTATCAAAACTTTCCTCCCAAATATGGGAGGAAAGAGAAGGGGAAAAAAGAAAAAAAAAACAACAATTAAAACTATTTATAGAATTACACATTTTACCATCATTTTACATTCTGATGTAAAATAAAAAAAGGGTATGTTTTTAAAGTTGACATCTTTCATTTCCTTTCTCTCTTGTTGAAAACCATGAAACTTTATTTTCTTTTCTTCGCTCTAAAAAACGTAAATAGAAGTTTTTTTCTTCCTTCCCTCTCCTTTTTTTTCCTTCTATATTCAGAAACATGACGTTGGGCATCAATTACCCTTATCCCCCGTGAGAATATAAGTTATGGTAAGAAAGAATCTCCACCCATGGATTAATCTTAATTGAAGATCAACACTAATGCGGTGTATTGAGATGCACTACATCAATTCCCGTGATAAGTGCAATCCATGGGATGAGGTGAGATTAAAAGTGGTCAAAAGTTCAGATCCCTTCTTACGCTTCTCATTTTAACTTCGATTCTCACACGATCCTTCATATATATATATATATATATCTATACTATATTATAAAACATTTGACTAAAACTCTTAAAACTCTTAAAAACTCTTAAACTCGTTCATCCCTATCCGATTTCATCCCATATCTGAATTCGTGTAACTAACTGCAGAT
>NC_037536.1:7691156-7700875 GCF_001531365.2 Cynara cardunculus var. scolymus | reverse complement strand
CATATTATAACATCAGCTGAGATAAATAATAAAATGAAATATTAAAATCACGATGTATCTCGCTGCATTGCGCGAGTACGCTTCTAGTATATATATAGCGTTCAAATAAAAACCACCTAATTTGTACAAACCGTGAAAACCACATTCAATCAATCATAATTTTTCATTTTGTTCATTTTTTTTTGTAATTATGAAAGGTTGATTAACCATTTTTATTATGGAGGGTGTTAATCATGGATATTATTATCTTCATTATTTTAATTTTAGAGAAATACATGAAACAATTTCATTAAAATTTCATTAAATATTATATGAAACAATTTCATAACCATATATGAAACAAAGTCATCAAAAAAAGTATTATATGAAACAATTTCACAAGATTAAACAATTTCATGAAAAGAAAAAGTAATAATGTGCATTGGTAACTTGTACTATATGTTATTTTAATTATATATTAAAAGATTTTAAGATTGAATGCATAAAGTAGTAGTACTTACTGCATTATGAGTTGTTTTTAAGACTTTGTGCACTTTATGCATTAAAAATTGTTTTTAAAATTTTTGATAAATCTAGTTTATAAGATAGTATAGATAATTAATGTTAGAATTGTTAAAATAGAGTAATTATCAGAGTTAATATAATTTTTTTAGAATTTTTGATTTTTAATGCTTTATTTTTTTTAAAAAGTACAAGTTAAATTGATAAGGGTCCCAAATTGGTATACAGGTCATAGTTTAGGGACCAGTTATGTAACTCTCTGTTTATACTTCCGGTAAGAACTGTAACATTATCCGGTATTTTCCTTCTTCGTTGTCCCTCTCTAAAACCCTGGCGAGAAGATCTTGCAGGTCCCAATTGAACCTTCCCAAAATCCCTTCTTGTTCATCTTATTCACGCAACCATCTGTGCAGTGCTTAATTGTAATACTTTCGCATAATTGCATCTTAATTATCAACTCGCATTTGGGTCTGATTTGTTTCAGTTTCTTGGAGTTCTAAAATGTTTGTTGTTAATTTTTGTCGCAGATAGAATCAAGCAGTATGATTTCTGGATGTGGCTGTGTGCCTAACAAATCCCCCTTTTTGTTTCAGGTCAGGTTAAACAGTTGTATAGCTGTATTTAGTTATTTGTAGAGAGGGAGGGATTACAATTTCGATGTTTTGAATTCGGTATTTGTAGTTTTAAGCGATGTATTAGCAAATCTACTGAAAAATTACTTAAATTTCTAGAAAATAACACTACGAATCGTTTGTAAAACGACGAGAACTCACCCGATTGTTTGCAATTATGGAATGGTTCAGTCACTTCATTTCTTTTCATTAAGTCCATATAAATGCATCTTAATAATTCAGTTTATGTGATTTATCAGTAAGGTTATCGGTGTGTTGACCATTTTGAGCTCTTAATCACTTGGTATTTATTCATTCAGTTTTAAGAAACACCACCTTATTCAGTTGCCAAGGTAAATGTGTCTTCTTTCATATGCATATATTTTTCTGGCAAGTATATTGGTTGTTTAGAAGCTAAGTGACAAAGTACAAGGGTTTGAAATGCTAATCAAGTAAGCATTCATATATATATATATATATATATATATACATACATACATACATACATATATATATATATACATATACATAGATATAGAGGAGCGATCAAATGCAAACCATCCAATTTATACAAACCGTGCAAACCACCCCATCCGTCGATTTCATTGTTTAATCTTATGAAATTTTTTCATAAAATTGTTTAATCTTGTGAAATTGTTTCATATAATACTTTTTTTTGATGAAGTTGTTTCATATAATACTTAATGAAATTTTAATGAAACTGTTTCATGTATTTCTCTAAAATTAAAATAATGAAGATGATAATATCCATGATTAATATCCTCCACAATAAAAATGATTAATCAACCTCTCATTATTACAAAAAAATGAACAAAATGAAAAATTATGATTGATTGAATGAGGTTTGTACGATTTGTACAAATAACGTGGTTTGCAAAGTAAACCTCCTCTAGATATATATGCTCATCCAATAAAAGGAGTTTGCATTGATTTTGTTTCACTAATATTTTTAAAGTGCTACTCATTCTTATATATGGAAACATGTTCATCCAAGAAATTAAATTTGCGTGCGTTTTGATTTATTGTGTTACTACATTATCCTTTTGTCATGCGATAAGCGTCACATGAAACTGACAACTATAGGATGGATTTGGTATCTTTAGTCAATGATACACACAAAGAGAACAAATCCCTCGTATGACAAGTTAAGAACCTTGTATGATTTATTTCCAGTCTGTTACTTTTGCAATCTTATGGTAATCTGAAAATGATGTTAACTCATATTGCTTCCATGCCTCTTTCTCATGGTATTATATGATGTTAACTGGTGTTTGTACTATTTTCTGGGAATTCTATAGACGTCTCTTGCAGGTTCATTCCCAACATCAGTATGGCAAGCGAAAACCAGGTTGAATACCATTAAAAGGACTCCTTTATTTCCTTGTGTAAAGTGTGAAAAGACGGATAAGGATGATCCTTCTTCTGAGAAACCATCTGAGGAGTCTTTTCAGAAAATATTACCTGAGCAGACCCCATATTATACTTACGTGGATTCACTAACTGGGAGACCTCACCCAGCTTCTGGTGGTCGTACAAATATTATAGGGCAGGATTATGCGCCAGAGGGCATGGTTGGTCAAGTGAGGGCTGCTGGTATCCCTGCACCAACTGGTACATCGTCTGGGGCACCATCTTCTGGGCAAAATCCTGGAAACAGAAGGAAAATGCACAGGGCCTCGGTTTCTGCTTCGGAGTCTGCTGAAGTAAATACACCTATAAATCAAGAATCGGAGGATGAAACTTTGTATGAGATATTAGAAGATTCAAAAAATGACCTTTCTGATTTTGTGGTATATGAGACAGAACCTGCAAAAGAGGAGTTAACCAAGTATGAACTTGACAAGAAGCTTGGACACCCTCATCACTTTATTGATCCACAAGCAAGGAAGCCAATAGAGAAGCCCCTTACAAGTGAAGAGTTATGGTGGAACTGGAGGAAACCAGACAAGGAACAATGGTCCAGGTGGCAGAGGAGGCGTCCTGATGTTGAAACGGTTAGTGAAGTTGACACGGCTGATTACTGGCTTGTAAATAACTATATATGCAATCGTTTGGATCTTAAATATACTTCTAACAGTGTTTCTCCATATGGTTTCACTTTCTAGATGCCCAAATACTTTATCAGTGTTCTTCTAATTTAGTTGTAATGATTATCCATCCTGTTTATAATTTGAAATACTTGAGCAGATGGACTGAGTTTGATATATTTCTGTTTGCATCTAGGATGAAGTCTTGTATACCTATAGTAAATTGAGATTTTGCATGTTGAAACTTTTGCTTTGCTCATTTTTTGAATATTGCAGTTTACTTGTGCATAAGCTTCCATGTATTTTCGCTCTTAGTTCTTGAATTGAATAGCGAGGCCTAAAAATATGTTGTTCAACTCAGAATTTTATCGGGAAAAGTGATGAGTTTTTGCATGTTCAATTATTTTAGAGATGCTTTGAGTTGGCTAAGTTTTGTCAGCCTTTAGATTACCAACCTTCTATTCCAATCGTCAACATTTTTCCTTTTGCAATTGCCATAGTGTTTCTTTTTGTGTGTGTGTTTTTATGGGGGTGTTATGGAATTTCTATTGATATGGCTTTTGACCTTTTATTTGACCAACAGGTGTTTCTGAAGGCCATGGCAGAGACTGGCCAAATCAAGCTCTATGGTGACCATCCAACCATGACAGAAACTGCTCTCTACAGAGCTAGGAGGCATTTATATAAAGAAGAAAGGTATAACTGAATTATTCTTGAATGGATTCTTTGCTACACTTTACAACATTATACAGGCCTTGATATGAAGTGAAGACAGAGGCGTAATTGCTTGAATCAAACTTTCAAAGATTTTCCAAGAATTCAGAGAAAGAGTATACAAGTGCTTCCTGAACAAGCCAGTAATGTAGGCCTAATTGCTTGAAGTCTCTGAGAGTATTTGTAATGAAATTTTAATATATGATGGTGATATGATCTCTTTTAGTAGTTTAAGAACATGAAAATGCAACCTAGGAAAAAGAAAAAGGAAAGGGGGGGGGGGGTTGAGTAGGTTACAACAGAGGTAGTAAAAGTAAACACTTTTTTAACCCAAAGTTGATCAAGAAAACAATGTGTGTAATAAACTGTGATGTAATGCAAAAGAGCAATAATATCTTGTGTGCCTCCTAATATACCGCAATAAACTTGGCTGTGAAGCTGGCTTATAACATGTCAGTAGTTAGCTAATATGCGTCGCTAGTGTAGGTTGTTGATGATCAAAGTAGGAAAAATGTTACCTTATTTTTCAATGATCAAAATACTATAACAAACTGGTCTAGACGATTATGCTACAAAGTGATGTGTGTCTTATATAGGCTGGAGGCAGAACGTGAAAGACTGGAAAGAGATGGCCCGATAGCATACTATTCGGAATGGGTTGAAGCATGGAAGAGAGACACATCACGTGAAGCTGTTCAGAAACATTTTGAGGAGACTGGTGAAGATGAGGTCACCCAACTCATAGAAATGTTCACATATCAAACTGATCGTGAATATCGCATAATGATGGGTACCGATAATCGTATTTCTAGGGATCCCTTGGCTATGCGAATGCGGGAGGATCAGATAAAGCAAAGTATTCCCTTGAAACCAAATAAGTTTCTCAATTATTTACTTGCATGAGGGTCACTAAGGTCTTGTCTCTTGAGTCTTGCTTATTGCTACTGATTGGTAATTGATTTCTCATAGTTCTTCATAATGTATATATGCAGAAACTAAGACAATGGCTGCTTAAAATAAAATACTCCCTCTGTCCCCTAAAAAGAAATGAAACACTTTCTATTTTGGCTTGTCCTAAAAAATGCAACATTTCCTAGCCATAACAATAATACATGACCACCGTCACAAAAAAAGATTAAAATAAAGTATAATACATAACATTAAATCCCTAGCCATGCTATACATCACCCCTTTTCTCCTCTCCTCCTACTCATCCTCCAATTGGTTGAATGTAATAAAGAAATAAATAAAAAGAAAAAAAGAGAAGAAAAAGAACTTTCTTTTGTAATTGCATGTGTTATCTATCTTCATCACCTAATATGGCATTGTCAGTAGAGGAATTTCCATAGGTGAATCTAATCCATTTTTTTGGTCCCTAAATGTAAGTTGTTTGACACTTCAGAGTTTTCTGTGATAAAGGAACTACATACGCCAAATAAATGGATTCATTGTTGATTCACCGGCCTCATTGTGTTTGTGATTCTATTTTTCAATTTTTTGGAAGGGTGTCCATGGACTAATCCCGGCCAATTGTGATTGCAAGAAATCAGCCCTGATAAACTCAGTGGCCACAATTGTTGTGTACGGCTGGAATCGAACCCTAGGCAGATGGGATATTCCACCACATCCCCCAGGACCTCAACGACTATGCTGCAACCCTTGTGGTTGATTCTGTTGACTATTGATGGACTCATTAGATAAATATCAACATGCTAACTGTGGTTTTTAGTCAACTAGTTCAAACACACATTGTATTGTTGTAGTATGGGGTGGAGATCCGGTTTACCCAACAGTGAACTACATTCAAGATCCAGATCAAGTGATTGATTTCCGTGGTCCTGATTTTCACGAGCCTACACCCAATGTTCTATCTTATTTGCAAGAGGTTAGTAGATTTCAATTTCATAATTGTCATTTTGGAATGTCAGTTGCTTTCATATTTTATCATGCAATATTTCGTTACCAGCTACAGCCAGCCACACTGCTAAGCCATGACTCCAAGCCACTCAACATTTTATGCCTGGAACACTAGCAATAACTGAATAACTCTTTTTTCCCTGTATCCTTTAATCCTTTATGGCACCCAATGGAAAATTCTTTATCATCTCATAAATCAACTCTTTAAATATGTTTAGTATTTGTAAAATTTCTTCTTTAGTTGATAAATATGTCCACTGAATATGGGATATGTATTGCTTCACTCCGTTGTATTCCATAGATCAACACTACATCTTGTTAAGATTGTCAAAATGCTGCTCCAATAGTTGTCCAGTCTTAAATTTTGCCGAGTCATTGAAGTTCCCTCTCTCTCTCTCTCTCATCTGTGAGTGCTAATGCTTAGGCATGCATAAAAAATGCATGCATGGAGATTACATGTCACTATTTTTGTATTTAAAGTTATGAACAATTAGTTAAGTATTAGTTTGATGCATTGGTAACAAAATTGTTGATTCTCTTGTGTCGTTTGATCAGCATGGCAATATAACATCAAAGGAGGAAATTGATAAAATTTTGGCGGCAGAGAAGGTTGAAAAAGTAAAGGTAATAAAATTGCATTATGCACTTTTATGTCGAGCATTTGTGTTTTTTCTCCAACTTCCAAGTAAGAAGTGTATAGCGTTGTATGTCATATATGCATCCACTTCTAAAAAAGATAGACGTAAATTGCATTGTTTCTCTCATTCTATCTTTAGTTGCTTTGTTCTTGTGGTAAACCTTGGAGGGTAATTTCTTTTAATGTGATGTTCTAAAAGGAAAATGTAAATATGCGAGTCTATTAAGATCAACAATCAAACAGACACAGATAGCTGTAGGAAACGGAAAATTGAACAAATGGTATTCATGTGGTTCAACAATTTGCATACTTCTTTGGTTGTAGCGAAGATTTTTGTTAGGGAAATTGGCAGAAATAGCCAATCAGCAATTAAGGTTTCACTTTTTAGCCATTTTCTTACCCAAATTCACTTTTCGCCAATCCTTATACATAAACCTTACGCATATGCGTAAGGATTGGTTTTCGGCATATGCATAAGCCTTCTGCTTAAGGATTGGCTAAAAAGTGAATTTGGGTAAAAAAAATGGCTAAAATATGAAACCACCTATCAGCTTTGGCTATTTATGTAAATATCCCTCTGTTTTACATCTTGTGAATCAGTAGATATACATCAAAACAAAAATCATGCTCTATTTTGATGAAGAAAACCACAGAAAATTGATAAGAGTGCCTGACCGTCATTCTAGCAGCCTAATATCATAATCATTTTGTCGTAGTCTGGTTTACATCCAAATCTGGCTCGATGATTCCCACATTTTTGTAGTAGTTAATAATGGGGAAAGAGGTAAAGTTTAGATCGTAACTTTGTCAAATAAAGGAAAATTTGCATTTATTTTGGGACATCCTGAAAGATCATTTTTTTTTCATTTGTTTTAGGATAGGGATCATTATCCAATCCATCAGTGATTCATTTCACCGTTGCTAACTTCTGAAACTGGATATTTTTTCGACAGGTACAAACGCCATTTTCTGACGATGAGGCTATGGCTAAAGCTGTTGACATAGGTGAAAAAGAGGTAAAGTAACTGTGCGTGGGTGTTTGGATTTCAGTTATTCTGGTTTTCTTTTTTCCTTCTTTCTAGTCACTTCAAGTTCTTGTTTCCCCTAGAGCAAGTGGAATATTCTTCGGGAATGTGGCTGTGGATTGCTCTGAATCTTGTAGGTCACTGATGTTGGTTGCATGCATTTACTTGTAATAGGATAATGACAATGATGGTATCCTCGAAGACGAAAATATCACACGCAATTGGAGTGTTTTGAAAAGTACTCCTGAGCTTCGCAAATCAAAGGTAGTTTTTGCAATTTCTTATCTCATATTTGGCGGGTTATTTAGGATAATAACCTCTTGCCATATTTTTTTTAAATGCACGATTTTCTGACAGATTTAAAGACGCCTCTGCCTAACAGAAGAATGCCTCAAAATTTGTCAAAAAAAGTCGTGCATTAAAAAAATATCAGAAGTTGGTTGATCGCGAAACAATTCTGACAAGAAAACATACTTGAAGCAAACATGAGACATTTAGAAAATCGATTTCATTAACAGTTTCGAGATCATTCTAGAATCGTTATCTGTTTCCAACTTTTACTTGCAGCCGAAACCTGCAAAAGAAGGTAAAGAAGGTAAAGGTAAGATGTCTTTGGAGGAAGCTATAGCTGATTCTGAAAACTTGACGGACTTCCTGTTGGACTTCGATCAAGATAAGGATATTGGAAGCTAATTTCACAAGGTGAATTATCGAATTTACTTTAGTTTTGGAGTTTGGGTCGTAGTTGTCTTGACAAATTCATACCCCAAATATCTGAATATCAAAATAGAGGGAGGTTCAGGGGAAAAACCCCCAAAAAATGAAAAACTGAGGAACACCTGGTAACCGTTCATCGGACAGTATGCACATGTGCATAAAAGTAATTGAAGTTGTTTCTTGGTTTTTATGCACGTGTGCATACTAGACAAATTGCTTACAAATTACTTGTATGCACATGTGCATATTGTCCAGATGAGCTGTAACCAAGGTGTTACTCAGTTTTTCATTTTTTTTGCGGTTTTCCCTTAGACCCGACCCTATCCAAATATTTAAAAATTACATAAGAATGTAAATTTGCACTGTTTGTACAAAATCCAATTTAGAAAGTAAAGCAACAAGTTTGGGTTAATATATTTAAACTTTTAATTAAAAAAACCAAACCAAATGTGTTGGCCTAGGGAGGGATAATATGTACGTAGACATGACCTCTACCCAAAAAGAGTAGAGCGACTGTTTTGTGAAGACCCCCGGTTTATGATGACAAAATTATACAATTAATTAAACATACATAAGAGTATAAGTAACCCCATATCTAATTTATTAAATATGACTCGCATGTCAAAGATCTTATTCCCTCCATCCCAAAATAAATGTCTACAATGAGAAAAGGCACAAGTTTAGAAATACACAACTATTACACTTTTTAATTAACTAAAATGACAATTTTACCCTTCAGAGGGAATAATGAATTCCTCCGTCTCCTAATTAAGGATAGAATTGGAAATTACACTTTTATTTTTGAAAGTGGACCCTTTTTTCGAGACAAACTAAAATAGTGGACACTTATTTTGGTACGGAGGGAGTAATATAATTTCTGAAACCGGATATTTGGTTGATTATATGTGGATGGTCAATACGGGTGCTGACCGGATTTTGGATTATCTCGGCATTGAACGGATATGATTGAAAGATTTACCATCCTTTCATATGTCTTGTTTAAGATTTTCAATTATTCAACTAGTCACTATGCTTGCACTCAATGCTGATAGCATTAAACGTCAAGATTTTGATCTTTCAACGTTGATTGTAAATCAGATAAATTTCATGGTCGGCTCAGAATGCGAAGATGTGGTGTCGATAGACCAAAGAAGTTGGTTTTATATACATTTTACCCACAGAAGACCTTCAAGTTTGTAGTTGGAGGATGAGTTGTTCATATTTTGGTACCTGATAAGTTGCTGCAATCTCTGTATCTGTTTTCTGTAGGAGCAAATACCATAAACGTAAAAAAATGTGGAGCAGTAACTAGAGTTACCATTGCTGGGAAAAATGATGTGCTCTTCAGACATTTATATATGCAGGCTTGCACCCTTCTATCTCTTTCCCAATTTGTTCTTTCATTGATTATTAGATAACCATCAAGGGGCGGGGGCCACTTACCCGAATAGAAGATAGGTCCTGGGTTCGATCCCTTCATGTAGCTCAGTTGGCAAAGGGGTGAGACAACTTTGCCCAAATACAAGACAAGCACGGGGTTTGATCCCCT
>NC_037536.1:7667418-7691101 GCF_001531365.2 Cynara cardunculus var. scolymus | reverse complement strand
CCTCAGTTGACAAAGGAGTGGGGTGACTTTGCCCAAATACAAGATAGGTCCTAGGTTTGATCTCAGTCCCTCCACCTGGTAGCCTCAGCTGCTGAGTGAGCCAAAAATTGCTCCCTCACATTGGTGTCTTTGGAGGCGGGTTCTGTGTGGGGCCGGTTGGGGTTGTTGGTAATCAATTTTTTGCCTAAAGATAACCATTAAAAATGCCATTTGATAACGACCAAGTAGGATGATCTTGTGAGTGAAGCAATTCGTAATGTCCAAGCTAGCTGGTATGGAGGTGGACTTTCTTGCCGATGAATGGGAGGTCTGGGGTTTGACTTCAGAAACTACTCAGCTGCCCAAGGGCATGGAAATTTATATTTCCCACAATAGCCGTGGGACCGATACTGAGGGG
Source organism: Cynara cardunculus var. scolymus (assembly GCF_001531365.2). NCBI lineage: Eukaryota > Viridiplantae > Streptophyta > Magnoliopsida > Asterales > Asteraceae > Cynara > Cynara cardunculus. The sequence continues at coordinate 7,690,704 of NC_037536.1, read as the reverse complement.
GCTCTAGAGGGTGGTGTCATACCCTTTTGGCAAAAAAACAAATTGTAATGAAGTAGGTTTGACGAAAGTTATCAACGAACTTGTATTCAAAAATTTTGTCCATAACCTTTCATATGCACATACTGATGCATAAATAGTCTAGTTCGAAGACTAGTCCCAGGCTCGGTTTGAGACTACTCCTAGAAAGGCCTAGCCATGTAGAGTCGGTTTTAAGCTCGGTTGAGTTTGACGGTCCTATTTTGGTTCTGAAATCTCTACAAAAGACCACTTTGGGATAGGAAACAACCTCGCTACTCCCTTGTGATAAAGATAAGTTCTTTGTACATTATACGGAGTGTATAATTTCGAGTGAGATAGATATATTGGATAAGGCTTTAGATGGCGTGAGGTGTGTCCTGACGGCGAGATCAAACCTCAAGCCTTACGCTCCCTTTTTCTAGGCGTGATGTAAATCGAGAAATTTATGTCGTATATATAATTATATATACATATATGTTTTCTATTTATTATTCAATGAGATGATGATTTTAAACAATTTAAATTTATATTAGAAGAAAATTCATATATATTAATATCATGTAAAGAATATGTGATTGAAGATTTAGAATATAATTTGGAAGGGTTTTATAACTTCGTTTTAACCCTGAATTCATGATGTGTATGTACCTGTGCCAATCTACGAATCAATGTGATTAGATAAATATGTAAAAGTGTAAAATCTCGAAACACAAAAACCTATTTTTTTAAATTTTTTTAAAAAAAAGTTAAAACCCTTGTAAAAAATGTATCCATCAATGTGTAAAGTGAATTCCGCCTTGCACAAATGTTACAGACCTTATCTTGGTGACGAAAATGTATCTTACGCTATGACACGCCTTTTAGAACCCTAATAAAAAACGGGTTCGAGACGATGAATAATTGTTAGCATGGGTTTAAAACGGGACAGGATGTCTATGTTTTCAAACTGATTTAATACGTTCAGGTCGCTTTCAACATACATATGACATGGTTCTTTTCTAGCAAACGCTTTAATCTACATTTGAACCAACACTGCGTGATCAACTATTACCAATCAACGAAAACCATAATCCGAATGCTACCACCACGATCGACCACCAATAAACGCCAACTATTTCTTATATCATCACAATAAATGATGTCACTACAACTTTTCGGTCGATCAAAAAGGGCATTGATTGAAACAAAGCACAACCACGGGATCGGAGGAAGCTCGTATTTTGTACATCAGCTTTTCCTTGACCAAAAAAATGATTCAAACACACGACTCTTGAGTTCATCAGTCAAAGACACTCCCCATGGAAAACCTCGGAAATACGAAGAAAATAGCCACAAAGAGTGACTAAAAAATATATGATTTTTTTGCACTAAAATCATCCTACAAATTCATTTCCGCCTAAGAAAGTAGACCACATTTTAATGGGACTGTACAAATAGACAGCAGATGAGACCGAATCACGCGTCATCTGCGTCGCTTCCGCCCACCTGAACCTCTTGCCCGAGTACATACATGCTCCCATCCGGACCCAAAACCTTAAACCTGCTCAAAAATCTCAATCTCTTTTCAATCTTCACAAAATGGTAGAATACAGAAATGCAACGATGCCTATGTTCCTCATTATTTAGTGTAACAAAGTTTCGAAATTTCCTATCTTTTATTCATTCTGAACAATAACCTATTTGATGAGGTGTGTGCCAAGTTTATCGTCTAACCTTTTCGTAAACATATATCCACGTCATCAGATGTTACAAGATCAACTGGTTAACGGTCAAAATAGGTACAAGATAGGAAATTTTGTTACATTGATCGAGAAAAAATTATTCTTCAAAGAAGTGTAGACTTTTTTCAATCTTGACAAAAGGGTAGAATAGAGAAATGAACCTAAATGCAATGAAGTTTGTCTTAGTTCCAATTTAATGTAATAAACTTTAAAAATTTCCTATGTTTTACTCATTTGAGCGGTAGTCTATTTGATCTCGTAACATTTGATGACGTGCATGTGAAGGTTTTCATCCACTTTGCTGTAACCTTTTCCTAAACTTGTATCTACATCATCAAATATTACAAGATCAACCGGTTACAGGTTAAAATGAGTACAAAATAGAAAACTTTGTTATATTGTTCGAGAAAGAAAATCTTCAAAAGTGTAGATCTTTTTCAATCTTGACAAAGTGGTAGAAAATAGAAAAATGAATCTAACTGCAATGAAGTTTGCATTAGTTTCTATTTAACGTAACAAATAATTTTCTTTTTTCTAATCAATGTGACAAGGTTTCAAAATTTTCTATTTGTACCCATTTTGACCTCTAACCTACTGGTTACAGATCTTGTAACATTTGATGACATGCATGTCAAGTTTATAGTGCACTTTGCAATAACCCTTCAAGAAACATTTTGTAGATCTTCTGTAAACGGGTATCCACAAATGTTACAAGATCAACATGTTACCGGTCAAAATGGGTACAAAACAGGAAATTTTGAAACTTGGTTACATTGATTCAGATAAAAAAGGATTGTTCGTTATATTAAAAAGGGAACTAAACGAAGCTTTGCTGCATTTTGCCCTAACAAAATCTAGTGCATACCTTTCAAGAATAAACTTCCCTTCCTTGTACTTTTGCCCCTTCTCATGTGCAGACTCCTGAAATTAACACACAATCATGTGGTAATTAGACACATCTGTCCCAAAATAAATGTCCACAATAAAAAAGGCACACAGTTTTGAAAATATGTGATTATTACACTTTTTAAACAACTAGAATGACAATTTTACCCTTACCAAGTAAAGAATTTATCCATCTTACGATTAAGGGTAAATTTGGAAAGTAGCCACTTCCTTCTGAAAGTTGACACTTATTTTGGGACAAACTAAGGGCCTGTTTGTTAGCAGCTTAATGAGCTTAATGGAACTCACAACTTATTTGGTCAGCTATACATGACTGTTTAATAGTGGCTTAATGATATAGAAAATGACTTATTTAGTAAGATTCTAGGGGGGGGGGACCTTTATTCAGATAGCCAAGTTTTTTACAAACTTGCCCATCCCAATTAAAGAACACACTCCTTTCATCTATGTAAAAACCCTCCCAAACAAAACATTCTCAACCTATATAGACAAATTAATCCACATAGACAGCTTTATCCATATAAGACTCAATGAAAAATCAACCAAACAACCCCTAAAATAGAAACGTGGACACTTATATCAGGACAGAAGTAGTTTAGAAGCTCAAAATTACTAAAAATGGAAGTATGAATGCAAATAAGATCTCACATATTTCCACCCGACAATCGAACCACATCCAACACAAAATATGTCGACAACAGTATGCATTCCAGTTATCATCATCCGCTCTTCTTTCTCTCCGACAGTCACATTCACACTGGAAAGAATAGAATCATGACATCAATCCATAAACATTTCTATAAACATTTTTTAAAAGTGACAAGAATACTTACACCTTGTCAAAGAGATAAGCCTTTCCATGTCGACTGTGGAAAGCCTGTTATAAATCAAAGCAAAACAACAAATATACGCCTGTTAATTATAGGCAGAAGAAACTTGAGGATAATCCACAAGAACATCTGATTCTTTAAGGTAGAGGTCAAGTCTGTGTACATCTTACCCCCGGACCCCACCTCCGAGTGAGATACTGGGCTCGTCGGGTTTGGTCCATTTAACATTTTGTCCCGTCCTATAATAGTTTTACCAAACACTATACAAACAACTAGTTCTGTCCTCTTCAGTTCGGTACCAAAACGCAGTCTAAAGAGACTAAGGTCTCGCTTGGTTTGCATGATTGGATTATATTTGGAGGGATTTGGAACTGAATTCCATTTCAATCCAATGTTTGGTTTGAAGGATTTCTTGGATTTGAAATCCCACATAGGATTTTGCATTCCAATGGGGTGGTTGGTATTTCACGGGATTTTGTAGAATCTGCACGTAACGATGTTCTAAAATATGTTAAAAGCATTTGTTTTGTAATAATCAATTATTAAAAAGGTAATTTAATTATTTATATATTTTTTATAAATTATTTAAAAAGAATGAAATTCAATTCCACTCCAAATCCTACAAACCACACACCAAGGGTTCCAAATCCTTCCACGAAATCCAAATCCCTCAAAATCATTCCATCAAACCAAGCGCCCCCTAAGGGGATCCAAAAGAAGAGGAATTCTACTCTTTAGTTGGTTTCAACATATCATACCATATTGTGAATGCTGATATAAATTGTAGGTTGTGGACAATAAAACACATCGTTGGGTAGTATGTGACTTGAGACTAATATTTTCAATGTGCCCTTAGGAACTCATTTATAAATATGAACTAGGAGAAATTAAGTATTATGACAAACTCTAGGATTCAATCATCTTTGGTGTAGATGGCTGCTTCTCAAAAGCATGCCGATTTTGTATTTTGATTCTTGTTATTAGTTTTATATAATATATATATATATATATATATCATTTGGTTCCTATCAGAACATACGCTGCAGAAGAAATTGGAGAACGAAATCGACCATGCGAATGCTCGAATCTTCAAACCATCCTCCTTAAAAATTGCCTTGCAAGCACACAGTCAATTGGCACACAAAAATCAGATATCACAACAAACGTGGAACATATCTCACATCCAAGATCATAGGCACGCAGCCATAGAATATTCTAATCTTCACGGATCCAAAGCCCATCAGCTTTTGCAAAGAGCACCATTCTCCAATGAAATGTTGTTTCCCACTTTTGTCTCGAACATAGAAAAACGACATCTATCTAACGTCATGTCGAAAGACGTACAATGATCCATTACTAAAGAGTTCATTGTGGCCAAAAGTGCACCCTCCTCTGTCGCAATTGAGGACGTGTCTTCAGTCTCTAATTTCTTCAATAATTTGGGACATTCCCTCCCGAACGGCCGATATTTTTGCAGTAACTGCACGGGGCTGTAACTTTGGACTTGCTCCTCGAACAGGGGATTCCTAGAGTTGGAACGCCCACTAACTGTCATGTCATCACGGTCTCTCTCTACAAACAACCCGACAATTTTTCCATAGTCCCGACCTCGTGGTATAATCCATCCCTTCTGGTCTCTCAACTCCTCACTTAAAAAGAGTCGCCATGACGTACACCATAGTGATAGTCTCTCCTGAGGATTAAGGAATTCGCAAATCTGGTCATTGCTCCTCATCAATCTTTAGATCTACGGTCTTAATCTTTGAGATCAAGTTGTCAAAAGATTTCAGATGATTCTTGATTGATGTCCCGTCCTTCATCTTGTATGTAACGGTCTTCAAGAGAATTAAGCGGTTCGTAAGGATTTCCTCAAGTATATCTCCTCTAACATTGTCTAAATAACCCTTGCGGTGGTTCCGCTAGTAATTTTCCAAATAACCCGGTTATATCCATTAATAAGTTGTGAAGAGTTTAACCATAAATAATCTCTTAACCAACCCATCAAATAAGTGGAAGATTCATTAAACCGCAAAAAGTTACCACCATTGCAAGTTGCAAAGCGGTGAGTGATAACAAGTCTACAGGACGATGCAAATGCAGATATCCAAACACCTCCTCAACATCCATCAAATGAGAATTCCCTTCTGACATGGAGGGTCAATCTAAGCCGCAGGATCATGTTAAGAACTTTCCCAAACCCAAACTCTGATACAACTTGTTGGGTTTTAGATGAATCTCACGTCCCAATAATCACACAAAGTAAGACCAAACCCAACAACCAATGTGGAACAAAATGGATCTTATCGAAGTGTGTTCAACAAAAACAAAAACAAAACCAAATACACGGAAACAAAAAGTAAGCATAAACAAGATGAGGCAACACCGAATAGACGTGGTTCCACTATCAATGCAATAGTGTACATCCACACAGAGGGAGGAAGTTGATAATCACTATGGAAAACGAAATAAGAAGTACAAAGGATTGGGGGTGAATATGGTACGATACCATGTTTTTTTCCCTATACAATTTACCAGCCAACTTATAATTGGTACAAAAAAATCCTATACAATGTACCAACCAACTTTATTGGGTACCAAGTTTTTTGCGGTTGGTACATGTTGGTATTATTTATGTACCAGCATGGCAGAACTTGTAAATTTGAATACGTAAAAACAAGCAAAAATATGATCAATACCCAAACAAAGTCCAACATTACAGTGTTTAATACTTCGAAGCTAATATAAAATTTCAAACAAGGTTGTGTTCCATGGGATCTTCACAAATCAAACAATGTTTCAAACATGTGACAAAACGTCTAAACTCGAAAGACAAAAAGAAAATAATAATGCAAATTGCTTCTAGGTATTAGTTTGGACATAGCAAAAGAGAGCAGTGGAGTGAGCGTGACCGAGTTAAGGATAGGAAATGAAATGAAATTTCGAGTCAAATTAGAAAAAGGGAAAACTCAAAAGCTAGGGCCATTATGGTTAATTAAATATTAATTAATAACTAATATTTAATTAAATATTTAAATACAAAAAAGTCAATACGGTATAGTACCATGGTTTTAAGATTTCTGCTACTGCATACCAACCAAGTTTTGCATATTTGGTATGATAGTACCAGCCAAATTAAGTTGGTAAAAATTTGATTAATACGGTTGGTATCCATGTTGGCTGATTTGGTTTGGTACTAATTTGACACCCCTACACAGGTTGTTATCTCACTTATAAATATTAACCTCTCTATTGGATTGACAAAGTGTTGCTCTCACCATAAAAGTGCTCACAAGAGTGTATTTTTAATGTGTTTGGTGTGCCTAAATAGGAAAGATGACCATTCAATTCCCCAAGATCCATTCATCTCTACAAAATAGCTATCCATTTTCCCCAAGATGACCATTCATACCCATACGATAGCCATCCATTTCCCTAAGATCACCATTCATCTATATAAAATGGCCATCCATTTCCACAATGAGCAATAATGAGTTTTGCATCACCATTAACTAGGCCATCACCCAATTAACCGTCATTTGTCCCTTTGTCTTTCCTTGCAATGTCAAAGAATATTACCTGAGTTTATCCCTAGTGGGACTTTGTGTGGTTTAAATGAAACTCCCCTAGTTTTAGTAGATTCACTTAAACATTTGATAGTAGGAGTTCTTAGACAAACATGACTAAGGTGGCAGGTTATTTAGAGGGACTATTAGCTGTTGCAGATGGGGAGAGAGAGGATGGAGACACTGAGGGGGATGGGGGAAGGGTTATAAAACTGAGAATTAGATTAGCAGTTTCCTAAGGGAACTTTTCACGTAGTTAGAAGTGCCCAATGTGAGCGATAACTAGTTAGGACCTCAGGTTCGGGTAAACTTACCCATTACATCGTGTTACATTGCTATACTGTTCTACCATCTATAATAGACTTCGTTTTGGCACACTCTCAAATTTTACAAATATTTCACACTGTGCATCTAAACCTCTTCTTGACTTCCCAAACTTTTTGTCAAGTCAGGGGTCTTCACGAAAACAACCTCTACTCCATGAGGCAGAGGAAAGGTCTATGTACATCCTATCCCCCTACTTCTGAGATTTGAGTGGGATCTACTAGGTATGTTTGGTTTGGTTTAGTTGGTAGTATTCCAACTTGAACACATTTCTCAATTTGTGAACATTATGTACCATATAGGAGCGAGGGAGTTTCCCTTTATGTTTATTGCTCAGTTGTGAACATTAAGTACCATATATGAGTGAGGAACTTTCACTTTACGTTTATGGATGCAGATCCAAAACTTAATTTCTCAGGATGCTTCTCAAGAACACTCTTACTATACTAACATCTATTCTGAAGAGTAAAGACCTAAATGGTTGAGCATGTCACAGCCATAAGAGAAACAAATTCCAATTCTATTCTAAATAGACGAACAGATCATCCAAGTATTAGACCTTAATTGTGGAGTTCAGCTGGATCGTATCTCTTGACAGAAGTAAATCATAATCTACTTGCCATTTTAAGAGAATAAAAAAACTTTAACAACTTGATTATMTCAAATGTTAATAACTACTCAAAGCTAAGAAACAAAAAGCCCCAAAAAGAAAAAGAAAAGGAAAGGACATTGAGAGCTTGCAAAAGCAAGGCCTGATAGGGTACCTAATTTCTATCCATTTTTTATCTTGCTACCTACACAAGTTTCATTTATTATAATCGCAACATATATAGTAAATAGTAAAAGATTGGATTATAGAGGTAAGACGATTATCACTAGACGAAATCTGCAACTAAGAAGGCTTGCTACAATGGAAATGGCTTGCTACAATGGAAATGGAAGACGATTTACTGAAACAAAAAGGTGTAGCCTTTATTAACCATCTTGAACCAATTCAAGTGAGCGCTACGAAACCAAAACCCCCATTTTTTATACGAATGGTTCTTCCTTTTTGGAGAAAGACCATGCGGTTTTTCAAAGGACTTCTTTTGTACCTTTATCCTCGTGGCACCGAAAGTCTCATTTTGCACAATTACCACATCAAACTGGCTCTATATTTGCATTGACTCAAAAATTTTAGTCGCTTCTCTTTAGCCAAGATTGAAAGGATGTCAATCTCCCACTTGCTGTCTGGTATCTGATTAAGATATGGTGACTTTTTAAGGTTCGGATAAGTATCAATTTCATCAAAAAATGTACTAAACTCTTGTTTCATCGTGTAAAAAGACACATTGCTAGTAAACATAGTGGATTTTTTCCACGAGGTCTGAGTTATATGGTTAATCTTTATGGCTAAAAAAACACAGGTTTGAAATAGAAGGGAACGGCTAAGCATAAAGAACTCTCACGATTGCCCTCACGAATTCAAGGAGCGTTGGTGCACGATGGTTGCCATTTTTATAAAAGAGTGTCATAAGATTTAGAGAAGGAAACTAAAACATGAGATCATAACATCATGGCTAATTATTCATGAGTTTAACAAAGGAAATATATTGCATGAAAGATGACCATCAAATAGATTCCATTCGACTTCCACATCCAACGTAACATGAAAAAGGACATTATACGGTAGGAAATAATGGATTGTATCTCCCCTCAGTACACAAATGAACTGCAAAATATATTAAAAAATACATTCACACCACCAAAATAGCCATAACAACCAAGAACATATATATATTTTAATCAACATAGAAAGTATAAACAATCTTTCTAACTCAAACAAGAAACAGAAAATTAATAAGTTTTGACATCTTGCTAGAGTAAGGGCTTAATGAGTTTAATAGGACTCACAACTTATTCCGTCAACTATACATGACCGTTTGGTACTCGCTTAATGACATACTTATTCGGTAACCCTATGGGGGGAGCTTTATTCAGAAAGCCAAGTTTTCTTCCAAACCCCCCCCCCCCCTCCCAATTAAAAAAACATGCTCATTTCATTATGAAAATACACTCCAAACAAAAACCTACACAGGTGGATTAATCCACCGAGACAGCTTTATCCCACTTACGGAAAACCAACCTAACAGCCCCTAAGTCTATTACATCAAACCCACTACTAAATTATAGAACCCTAACACATTAGAAAAAACCATTTCCATCTCCAATTCTATACCATTTCGTTTGATCATATCATGTAAATAGAGACACATTCTTGATCACATACGAAGAAACACATTTCCAATTGCATGAGGGAAGATGAGATTTATATACCTTAGAGATGATGTCATCGGAGAGGCCCAAATGGGTTTTGCAATGCTTACAACTGTAGATGCTCCCCTCGAGAGTTACCACAAACAGCCTACCCATTTTCTTTTCCTTCTCTCTCTATAAACACCCAAAATTTTCATYCAAAAAAGGGAAGAAAATTTTAACCCARAAAAAGAAAGAAGATCCCTCGTCAGTGAGAAACGATTATCGAACAYAAAATCGATTRWATCATTCAAGAAACAAAGGATATGGAAGCATTGGGTGTAAAGATTGAAGAGAAATGGGATCATTTGGTTTACCTTTAGCAGAAATTGTTACRGAGAGARAAACAGCAKAAGATCATGCCAATCAACCTTTGCCTCTTTTGGTGTGGATTTTCCACAGTTCATATGAGCGAGGAGGCTCTGTTTCCTTTCTCTTTGTGTATTTCAAGTATTTGCATATTAGTCCTTCAACTTTTACAATTTCTTACTTATATCCCTTAATTCCGACTTAAATCAACTTTTAGTACATGAAAAATAGAGATGCAAAAGGCTCGGATTTTTTCTTGATCGGACCTCCAATTCCGTTTTCTAGTAAGAGACACCTACTTTCACAAATTTTCTTATTGTAACATTGTATCTTTATTTTTTATTACAACAATATACTTTCAAGTTACTTTTCTTAATGCATTGTTCTTTGAAAAATTTATCTATTATAACAATGGGTAACATTTTGATTTGAGTTAAGATGATATGACACCAGTTACCAAATTTCCATATCATATTTCATTGTCCATGTAGAATGTCCACATGTAACATATTACTGATATAACATTTCTTATCAAGGTATGGTTTTGGTGTTAGACTATGCATAATACCAAAACTGTACAAAATATGGTGTGTTAATTGAATAAAGATAATGTAAAAAATAAATACAGTACAAAATAAAATGTATTTGTTAAAGTCAGACCGGTCTCAAGTAACATTAAAACCCTTAACTATGGTGTCACTAAATGTTCGTGTAATAGTAGTGATGGCCAAACCGGCCCAGCCCGGGACCGGTAATGACCGGTTATAGGACTGAAATCTGGAACCGGTTATGGATTTGGGGTGTTTCGTGGGATCGGGACCGGTTATGGACCGGCCTGGCCCGACCCGATTTTTAAAAAATGTAGGCATTTTTTTAAATAAATGTAGCCGTTTTTTGTATTTTTTTTGCTTTCTAAACACTATATATAAATGTCTTAGTTGAGGAATTTACATTCCAAGTTCTCGATTCACAAAAAGCGCAAAAAAACGTTCACAATTATCGGTTTCTCGTTATATTTTGTAAGACACTGTAATTTTAATTATAATAAAACGCATTTTTAAAGTGTATTTGGTGACCCAATTACAAATTTTACAATGTATTAAAAATATATCTCATTAAAAAAATTATTTTTTAATGACCGAGAACAGCGGCCCATAACCGGTTACAATAAAGCTTGACCAGGACCGGTTATGAGAAATCTTGGGACCAGTTGGGCCCGGCCCGGGACCGGTTTTTGGCCATCACTACGTAATAGTAACACCCAATTATTTATAGATTTTTGCTGTTAACTATCGATGTCAGGCGAACTTTGTGCCCATCTGGACTAATCCAAGGCCATGTTGTCATCTCCCTTTGTTGGTCTTTGCCTTCTCAGTTCTTGAGGTACATTCTATTATCAACATTACGTTAAGTAAGGTCATGGCTTTAAGCTGAAACGTTTTATTCAAATACGTGGTGTCTAAACACCACAACATTTTTGAGAATCAAAAACTGAATTGTAACAATTAACATGCTTCAAATGATCACATAAAGCTGATGAATACTGAAAACCGTAATGCATATATACTGCATAAACCTATGACATCTTAAAGTACATTGGTGATATACAACGTTGATCTCGACTGATTTGTCACACTTTGTTTCGTTCCCAAATGGATTTAACGTGTTTTTGATGGTTCTGTTCGATCATTATCTTGTAACAATCCAAAACAACTCCAATCAACAGCAGAAGTAAGAAGCATTTAAAAGTAGATTACTAGAAAACATATTATCAACAACAAGAATCACGCACAAGTAAAATCCTTTAGTGATCACAGAAGGATGACTGAAGTTGCATAGAGACAGTGGTTGATCTGATGAACTTTGAATCTTTGAAGAACAACACGGTATTCTCTATTAAACTCTATTTCTACGTATTGATTTTCAAAGCTTTACTGCGTATTTATAGGTAGTGTCCTGTCCAATGAGACAAAACAACATTATGATAAAGTATGGACAAGATGTCCTATTTCAACTTTCAGGGCACTGTTCATCCGATTGATTTTTGCATGTTTCCTCCTTGTTATGGTTGCGCCCGTAATGCATTATATGCAACGTATACCGCACTATAAGCAAGCCACACCAGATTAAATGCGAAGTAACCTTGGTTTTCCTTACCGGGTTGACAAAAGAGGAAAAGCACTTAGGAGCAAGTATGTAGATTGTACCTCTGTCCTTGTTGTCCCTTGTGGAGACACAGTTCTTCAGATGGAACATCGTCAGATGATGATCCACCAGCTAGTGGATCTTTAGATGATGATATCTTCAGCTGATCAATTGAAACATTTGTTAGTGCAACTACTAGGCAAGATCTTCTGACACAGATGAGTATAGGTTGATCAGAGGTAGGCTTTTCCCCCAAAATAAAGTAATTAATCTAATTAAAGTAAATTGGAATATTAAACTAATTAAAGTAAATTGAATAATCAACCCAAATTACTAATTTACCCTTCTATTTTATACACGCTGTGATAACCAAGATGTTATAACAGTAAGACACAAAACCAATTATAATACACATTGTGATACCACTGTGATAACTTTTTGAACATGGGTTGATAACATATGTGATCATAGTTTTAAGCCACACACAACCCACAATGTGATACACGTTGTGGTGCACCGTCAAGGTCTCTGACGAGATCTGGGCTTTAGCGCATCATCAAAATCTTCGACAAGATCGTGTTGTGGTGCATCGTCGAGGTCTCCGACGAGATATGGGCTTAGCTCATCATCGAAATCTTCGACGAGATCGTATTGTATTGCACTGTAGAGGTCTCCAATGAGATGCGTTGTGGTGAAGGGAAGAACGAGATGGGTATGTATATAACTCCATTTTTTATTCAGTTTGTCAGAAGGTTTTGATTTTATGGTATGATTTAAACGATGAATAAAAGGTTTGAAGAATCAGGAAACGATAATCTATAAAATCAATTTTGTTGAGATAATTAAGAAAACCGAATTATTGATTAATAACTACTAAATAAGAAAAATATTTAAACTATAGTTAATCATTTTACTAAAACATCCTTTACCTATTAATTAAGGTAATACAATTAATATCATAAAATGATTAACTCATATTAGACCTTACCACAAACTAATTAGTTCTCATTTAGTTTGTCTTTTTCTTTTTGTCTTTTTCACCCTTTTCATTTTTTTTAATGTATACTTTGTTATATTAATCAATTAATGATAATTTTAACAAAAAAATACATTAAAAATACGTATTTTATTTATAAATTACACTTTTAGAAAAGTTTTGTCGACGTATTTAAAATGAGTTGAGTATTAAATATTTCTAATTTTTTTATGCAATTTAAGTGATATATCAATCCGTCTACACCAATCCATAAAAAAACGTTCTTTTATTTTAAGTTGGTTTAAACTCTATTTTTGGTCCCTTAGATTTAGTGAAAAGTCTAAAAGTGGACGTGAACTTTGATAAGTCTAAAAATTATCCTTATGGTTTGTATTTTGTTTTGAAAATGGTCCATGATCACTAATTTTGTTATAAAAAATTGGTTAGAAAAAAAGGCATTTCTATCTGTTTTATTGTTTGTCTTTACTCTTTCTGTTTTTTTTTCTTATTTTCATAACCAACAAACTATAGGGACCACCTCTGTAATTATCACATAATATATAAAGAGAGAAGAGGTTTACTTTGCAAACCATCCATTTCATACAAGCTCTACAAACCAATCGTATCCATCTATTCTCATGATCAAAGATCATGATTAAAACAAGTTATTTTAAGAAAGTAAAAAAATAAAACAATTTTTTTTATCATTTTCCCCAATAAGGGGCAAAACTGGAACACGTTTAAATGTTTGAGATCATTGAAATCTCCTTTCCCGAAATTAAATCCTCTTTCTTAAAAATTATTATTAATCAACAATAATGAATGAAACATTTTGAAAACTGAATAAAACATTTTGAAAACTGGATAATATGATTTCATTAATGAAATTGGTTTTATGAATGAAACATTTTGAAAACTGAATGATATGATTTCATTGGTAAAATTGGTTTCATGAATGAAACATTTTGAAAATTGAATAACATGATTTCATTAGTTTAATTGGTTTCATGGTTTCTAACCAAAATGAAATTGGTTTTTATTAATGAAACTAAATATGGTTCAGTCAATGCAACATTTTAAAAACTAAATAAACTAATTTCATTAATGAAATTAGTTTCATGGTTATTAACCAAAATGAAATTAATTTCATGAATGAAACATTTTGAGAACTAGATAACATGATTTCATTAATGAAATTTGTAAGGAAATTAGTTTATTCATAAATTTTACAAATAAAACAAAACAATATACTCAAAATCTATAAAATAACACAATTTTTGGAACAACCAAAGTTCATACTAAAAGAACATTATAAACTTTAAATAAAAATCATTGTTTCACCTACGAATTTTTTGGTTTTATCTTTAAACAAAAATCCTTTTAATATTATTATTGATTATCTTCCGAACATAAAATATGATTATCTTCCAAAAAAAAATCATTTAAATATTATTATTGATTATCTTACAAAATTAAAATTTAATTAATTTCCAAAAATAAAAACAATTTGTTCCAAAAATGCCCTTTATTTAGTACCATTTAATTTCTATTTTTTATATTAGATTATAACCTTTTATTTAACCACAACCGTTGATTAAAAAAAATAAAAACTTAGATCAGTTAACAAACTCAATACTATTTACTTGGTTAACAAATAATTGTGCTCCTATATGTTCTAAAATATATTAATATATTATACAATCTATATATATATGTAAAAATATATTAATTTTATGTTATATTACAATACATATATAGTATATAGTATATGTTATATATATATATATATATATATTCTAAAAATATTATATCTATACTATATTATAAAACATTTGACAAAATTTTTTTTTTATGCATGAAGAACCGCATATTGATGCATATTACTTAAAATTCAAGATTACAAGTAAATTATGGATAAGTACAACTTATTAAAGCTCCATATTTGAATTTGTGTAACTAACTACAGATAAACATAATCAAATAGAGGATAAACATCTCATTTTAAAATAAAAAAAATCTAAAATATAATTAGTATAATCATCGAGTTCTAACAAAATAATTAACTATTATCTTTATAAAAAAATTATATTATTAAACCAAATATAAAAATACTTCTTTATTGAACCTAAAATAAATTATAATAAAAAAATTAAATTAAAAATTACATAAAAAATGAGAAATTTTAAATATTAATTTGATACTAATATCGATATATTTTTGTCAAATTTTTATGATATCTTCAAATTTATACTTTATTCAAAAATAAAAACATCATCGCTTTTTCAAAATCACATAAGACCATATTATAACATCGACTGAGATAAAAATAAAATAAAATATTAAAATCAAGATGTATCTCGTTGCATTGCGCGAGTACTTTTCTAGTATTATACAATTTATAAATATAATATTATATGATTCATAAATATATATATATATATAATAAATGAGAAATATATTATACATCATGAAAATACATAAATATGTTTGATATATTTTAAAATATATTATTAGTTGTACAATCTATATATAATATATAATCACATAATCGTTTATCAACCAAGTAAATATTATTAACTTTACAAATTCATCTGAGTCATTGATTTTTTTAATCAACGGTTGTGGTTAAATAAGAGGTTTTAAAATGATAAAAAGGAAAAAAATTGAATTAAATATAGGGCAATTTTGGAAAAAACTATTTTTATTTTTCGAAAGATAATCATGTTTTATTTTTGGAAGATAATCATCAACCCATCTTTTCCTCTTGAACTGCTACATTGAAAATAATCATGTTTCATATGGTGTTTGTTTAAAGTTTATAGTGTTATTTAATATATGAACTTTAATTGTTTCGATTTTCTTACCGAAGTAACCAGCAAAGTCATAGGTGAAACAATGATTTTTGTTTAAAGTTCATAATATTATTTCATGTATGAACATTCGTTGCTCATTTTTTTTAATTGAAGTTTGTAGGTGAAACCGGAAAGTAAATGAAATAATTAATAAAGTTTAAACAAAGTTCATAGGTGAAACAATGATTTTTTTATAAACTTCATAAATGAAACAATGATTTTTGTTTAAAATTCATAGGTGAAACAATGATGATACTTAAATACAACGTTATAAAACGATGAATAAAAGAAATAAATTAAATTAAATAGATACATCATATATATAATAAAATATATATAATGTATTATAAATACACTAATGCATATTTTATATTTTTATAACATACATTATATTATATTATATAAATGTATTAAAATATACAAAAATATAAACAAAATTGAACCCAAAGCAAACAAAATAATATTTTTTTAATTATATATATATATATATATATATTATTTTTAGCCTTTTTTAATTAAACCTTCACATGTTTTTCATTAATAATAATGAAACTTTCACATTTTTATCAGAAATTTTTGTGATTATATACAATAAAATATTCTCATTTTTTTAACGATAAAAAAAATCTTTAATTCACATTTATTTGTTAAGAAAATAAACATTCACAATGTTTGTTAACAAATTTTGATATGACATCATGCAATGAACCTTCACATTTAATTTAATAAAATAAGTACACCATGAATTTTTTTATTAACAAACTTTTTTTTATTAACCTGGATATCCAATCCGTTATGCGAGCCGACTAATCTCAGAGTGACCACCTGCATTGCAAGATAGTCCGGAGTCATCGCATTTGAACCTCCGTGGCCACAAGGGGATTTTTATTTCTTCTTGGATTTGAAACTGGTACTTCCTAGTATTTTTGACCTTTGGAGCCAAACTCAAACCAATTAGACACCACCCTTGTATTTGAACATGGTACCTCCTGGTACTTAACAAAAATTTATGTGACATACAATTGATTTTCATATTTTTGTTTAAAAATGATAAACATCCGCAGTTTAAGGTGCTATTTGGTAGTTGCTGAATGATTTGATGCAGAATGATTAAGAGGTTCTGATGATATAGTACAAAATGAAATATAATTTTTTGGTAATTATTTACAACGAAATTATGGCGCTGAATGGTTAAGGGAGACCCATGATACAAAATTATTCAAAGGGTTTTAGAACTATTAAGAGACATACTTTCTTTTTGTCAAATAAGATTCACTTTTTAACAATTCAGAAATTGTCTCTTGATGGAACTATTAAGAGGTAGACAAACAACCCCTAAAATTTAACAACAGAAACTTCATATTTTTGTTTAACAATAACGTATACTGAGAATATTTCATTTGCTGTTATGAATAATGTAATGGATTGAAAATGAATTACTGTTTACACCAAGTTCTACAACATTTTGATGCAAGAAATGATGAAAAAGAGAACGGTTAAAAACGTTCTTTTTTTGCCTATCAAAAGTACATATTTGCACCATCTAACCGAGAGGTTCTCTGGTTGGTTTTCCGTTAACTCTTGTATGGATAAAATGGATAAAGTTGTATTCACAACTATTCATGTGATTTACCACAAAAGTAGTTTCAAGTAAGAATCATGTGTCTTGCCTAAAAAATACACTACAAGTGATCTCAACACATACATTACATATTAGAAATGACGCGGTATGAGTACATTCACATGTGAATATATTATTACCAACGATGGTCAAATTGGTAATTTGTTGACTTTCGTATTTCATGTTTTTACTGTCTTACCAGCTTTTGTATTTCATGTTTTTACTGTATGCCAACTTAGATTCTGTTGCTATTTACCACACTTGTTTTCTCTGCCTACTCTCTCAAGACCAAACTCGTCAAAGAAACCTTGTGAACCACAAACAAAATACTTCAGAAACCATTTTATATTTTATATTTTATTTATTTCATGTCCCCAAAGGATGTTACAAACTCAGATAGGAGCAGATGGGAAAAACTCATCAAACAGGGCAAGCAATCGTTCTCGATGGGTCGCTCCAGATGGTGGCGTCAGTCGAGCCATGGCGTTGCTAAGTCCGCTCACCGACACATTGTTTCCAGAATTTTCCGGAATGTTGCTTAGGCTGCGGACGTTAAGCCTTATGATCTCGTAGGAACACAGATTAGTGACGGCAAGAAGGATGCCACATTCACGAGCAACATCATATCCGAGGAACGAGATCATGTAGCTGAACAACGGGATACGCATCGGAGCCATGTCTTGACAACTACTATAAGCAATGAACGATCTCACAAGTTTCTCGTGCAGCAGAACTCCACTAGCGGGCCCCTCTCGAGCTATCAGTGGTTGATTGTCATCCATCAAAACGTTCCAGAACCAATAATCGTTAAAGAGTAGAGCCTGCAAAATACACGTAGGTTGTTAGAGTCATAACGAACCAAATATCAAAGGATACATAACAAACCAAACAAAACAAGCTCAGTATATCCCAAAGAGTAGGAATACGAATCCCCTGTCCCCAAACTTTAGTCACCTCCCATTACAACAAAATTGATTTTATAGAACGCCTAAAATGTATAAGCATTCTAAAAAAGTACTTTATAGGACTTAAGTTTATAGGACCAAATAGTGTCCAATTTAAGAGTGTTATAATAGGTTTATAGAACACTTTTAAACGGTTTAACAAGTTTTTTAGGATGTCTTTATAATAAAGTGTTCTACAAACCTAAGTCCTATAAAGTATTCTATTAGGATGCTTAGACAATCAATGCGCCCTATAAAGCCAATCTTATTGTAGTGTCCGTGTCCCACCAATCAACTCATGACATATTATTACTTAATTCAATACTCCCTCCATCCCAAAATAAGTGTCAACATTTCTATTTTCAGTTTGTCCCAAATAAGTGTTCACTTTCAAAAGTAAGTGTCTACTTTCCGATCTACCCTTAATTATGAGACGTAGAAATTTACTCCTCCCTCGGTTCCTCTATCAAAAAGGGTACAATTTTCATCTAGTTAATTAAAAAGTCTAATAATTACACATTTTTCAAACCATGTGTTTTTTTCATTGTGGACGTTTATCTTGGGACACAGGGAGTATATATATTTATTTAATTATCTATTTATTCTCTCTTCAATCAAGGGACGATGTGTCATGGATTGATTGGTGATTCGTATTCAAGGGTAAAACGACTGTTTCAGCGAAAACCCCACGAACAAACAAGAGATGCTCAAATAAATTTGTGATGCACTAAAATGATTTAAGAATATGATTTGGGAAATTGTCCAAACGAACCCTTCCCAGCATGGCTTCAGCAGCCAAATTTCCAGCTTCTGCACATTGGCAAAGGAGGCCATTCAAATTATGATGTGGCTCATAATCTTCGGTCGAAGTCAAACTTCGGAAGTTAACCGCCTTCAAAACATGGGGTTGACTAGCAAGGCTCATAAACCTTATGCATCTGTACAAAAAATTTGCATGAAAAACGTAATGTTATCTTCTTACTTCTAAGAATATGGTAAAAGAGTAGGAAATAGGATCAACGCAGGTTATTAGCGTGGCAACTTTTTGCTGATTTAAAACCGTAAAACTTTTGGTCACAAAAGGGTAATGTTATCGGGCAGTCAAGTAAGTTCATCAAACCAAACAAACCTGGTATCCCACGTGGAGGTGGGGTCCGCATACTTGTTTTTTACCCCAAAGAGTAGAACGATTGTTCATCCTATGGTAGAAAAAGGGTTCAGAATCTTGTTTATAGTGTACGACACCACAACTTACATAAATAGCCAAAGCTGAAAGGTGGTTTCACTTTTTAGCCATTTTCTAACCCAGATTCACTTTTTAGAATCGTTATGCAGAAGGCTTATGCATATGCATAAGGATTGGTTTGCAGCAAAAAAAAGAATCCTTATGCATATGTGTAAGGTTTCTGCGTAAAGATTCCACCATATACCATATTATAGTGGAAACCTTACACATATGCGTAAGGATTTTTTTTGGCTGAAAACCAATCCTTACGCGTATGTAAGCCTTCTGCATAAAGATTGGCTAAAAAGTGAATTTGGGTCAGAAAATGGCTAAAAAGTGAATTTGGGTCAGAAAAATGGCTCAAAAGTGAAACCGTGTTTGCAATATGGGCTATTTCTGTCAATTTCCCCTGGAGGTGGGGTTCTGCAGACCTGTCATTTACCCCAAAGAGTAGAACAACTGTTCATCCTATGGTAGAAAAAGGGTTCAGAATCTTGTTTCTAGTGTATGACATCCAACTTAACGAACCATGGATTAAAGTTCACTTTACAGAAAGGTCCATAGATGCCATACGAACAAAAACCTGTGGCGAGGAGCAAACATCGTGTAATCAAAGATCCAATGAGCATTTTTAAGAAGAATGTAAGAAACAAGTAGAATAGGGTTACTTACGTGGTTGAAATCCTTGCAATGTCACCGGCACCATCAGAGGATGATGCTAGCATGATCAAGATGGTGGTCAAAATCTCATACGGTAAGTCAAGAATATGCTTCATCTTCTTCTTTCTGGAGCGGTAATCACACGATAAAAATGTCAAACATCAGCAAACTGACACTACTCTTTTAATTAAAAAAAAGATGCTCAAAGAAAGACGCTGCCTTTTACGAGTGCAAATCTAAGCAGCTTTTATAGATGAATACACAAATACACTATATATGTGTATATATATATATATACAGAGAGAGAGAGGGGGAGAGAGAGAGAGAGGCATAATCAAATGAGAACCTCAAAAAAGGTTTGAGAACCATGAGAACCTGTGAATCATGTGTTGTTTCACACTGTGAAACAAAAAAATTACAGAAATACAGTGCAAAATGAATATATGTGAAACAATACCTTAAATCTCAGCCTTAGATAGAAAAAAAAATATTAATACATTAAAATTGGTTCTCACATGTTTGTAACCGTTTCATATATAAAATTTAAAAAATGAGCCCAAAACCATTCTATTCAGCCACACGTAAAAAATGGAGGAATCGGATAGGGAAAAATACAGAAAAGATTCCCTTTCAACACCAAAATTGACTTGGAAATTTTCTTTATCGCATTCCAAATTTACAAAGACTAAAAATAACACAACTATAGAACTACATATAGAAAAAGAGCAAAAAATCTAGAAATATATATGTAATGAATTTCCATTCAAGCAAAGGTAAATAATATCATGTAAGCTTTGTAAGAAATGTATACTCGCCTTTATAACAATTGTGCAACTACATAAGGAAAAAAATCGTACTCAAACGAGTTTGATCCTGATCATTGCTAGATATGAGAAATTGAGAGCAATAACAGATGCAATCTACTTTTGTAATTGGCGAAGTTAAAAAACAGGTATTTCGCATCTAAACTCACAAAAGCCAATATCAGGCATAAATGAAAGCAATTGCATTTACGTGCTTTCGATATATCCAAGAAATCGAGCAAAGAGGTGAAGCATTATTACTTAGTGTGGTGCCCTTCTTATAATCCTGCAGGTTGATTGCTTTATTCTCTTGCTTTTTTCCTTTGATGCCGATAGGATATCTGAAAGCAAAATCACATAAAACTTTTCATCCGAATACCTTCTGGAATCAAGTGAGATATGTTTAGCCCTCAGAGCTCCCCTTCTCTTATAATCGATTTGAGCGGTGGTTTCCAAAGCAAACCAAACTGGGTTCACAACTCGAGCATTACTGGATGAGAAACAATAAATAAGTTGGTAGACGCGTCTTTACAAAATTCAATAAACATATGAAATTAATGACATAATTAATTCTTCAATACCACCAATGCCATGAAAACACGACAGCACATAGACTGAGTATATCCCACGCGGAAGTAGGGTCTAAGGGGGAGGATGTATGCAGACCTTATATCTATCCCAAGGGTAGAGACAGAGGCGGGTCCAGAAAAATTTCCAAGGGGGACCACTAAATATTTAGCATTATATAAAATAAAATAAAAATTATATTCTAAAAAGTACGGTTCATTTAAAAATGATATACA
Source organism: Cynara cardunculus var. scolymus (assembly GCF_001531365.2). Lineage (NCBI taxonomy): Eukaryota > Viridiplantae > Streptophyta > Magnoliopsida > Asterales > Asteraceae > Cynara > Cynara cardunculus. The sequence continues at coordinate 7,668,709 of NC_037536.1, read as the reverse complement.
AGTTTTTTTTCCTGCTATTTGGTTGGTTTCCCATTAAGTCCTGTACGGATAAAGCTGTGTGTGTGAATTACTCTGTCTGTATGGATTAGGAAGGTTTTTGTTTGGGAGGGTTTTTTCATAGATGGAAGGAGCGTGTTTTTTAAATGAGAGGGGCAGGTTTTGGGGGAAAAACTTAGCTTTCTGCATAAAACTCCTACCTAGAAGCTTACCAAATCAACATCTTCATATCATTAAGCTACTACCAAAAAATCATGTATAGTTGACCAAATAAGCCGAGTCCCATTAAGCTCATTCACCTCTAACAAGCATCCTAAATTTTTTCCCATTAAGCTCATAGAGCGCGTGCAGTGCACGCTTTCTTAAATTCGCCCCTAGGTAGAGAGATTGTTTCAATGAAACCCCTGGTTTGTGAAAAAGTTTTTTGCGATTTTCTTTTTGCAGAAAAGGACAAGGAGCTCATTCGGATCGAATCCTACATCACCAAACTCACTATATTCTTTAATTACTCCTAACATATACGTTACACTGAGTTGGCAATTCAGGATTCGTGAAGGTAAGCTTAGTCGGTGAGTAGTCTATCTATTTGATTACCAAGAAGATATTCATTATTTAGATTTTTAGGAATCTTTGCTTACTAAATATGAGCAACTTTTACATAAATTTGAGAACGGTTTGTGTGAAGATGTGAGTACAACACAATATAAAATAAAACAATTAATTAAATGTTATAGCATAAATAGAGTTTATCAACCATTACCCTGAATACTTCTTAAATGTGATTGCATTTCTATGTGGGAACCCAAAACATGATAATCACTAATCTTTTCAGCAATCACATGGTTTCAGTCATGCATATATAAGCAACAAACATAATCTCCATAATAGAGTCACAAAATGTTTTATCATTTGTAAATGACCATCTCTTACGAAGATGGAAGCTTAAGAAACATTTGTCGCATAGCACAGCATAAATCTTTTGACTAGTGAAACAACATTGTTTTCTGCTAAGGCTAAATTTGGCAAACTAGCTGATAACCTAACTGGTAGCTGAAAAACTAGTTGGTAAACTATTACGTTTAGCAAAAACAAGTCGATAAGCGAGTTAAGAAATGTAAAATGACCAAAAAGGACATGTTAATTTTTTTTGTCAATTTCAAACATTCATAATATAACTAAAACAGATCACTAACAATATAATATGTCAATTAATATAAACCAGATGGAAAATTAAATTAAATAATATATTAATTAATAGAATTTTCAATTTGAATATTATTATTATATACAATAT
>NC_037536.1:7648648-7667253 GCF_001531365.2 Cynara cardunculus var. scolymus | reverse complement strand
TTATTTATGAAACAGAAGAAATGTAACTTTAATCTTTATGGAACTTACAAAAACATTTTTAAAATTGTTATATTTGCTTTTTTGGTGACTAAATATTTATATACTGAATAATAATATAATAATGATAATCAATAATAGAGTATATTACACATTTGGTCCCTGTGGTATGCGGACTTTTACAGAATTGGTTTTAGACTTTATTTATTACGTAGATAACCTGGTTGTATGCCTTTTTTCACGGATTTGGTCCCTCATCCTAACAAAAAAACTGTTTTTCCTCAGACTTAACGGGGATGGTGAAAGGCCGTAAGAGTGAGGGACCAAATCCATGAAAAGTGCATACCACCAGGTTATCTACGTAATAAATGAAGTCTAGGGACCAATTCCGTAAAAACTCACATAGCAGTGGGACCAAATTAGTAATTTACTCTTAGTAATAACTCTAAATAGTTAATAATTAATATTCATGAATAATTTAAAAAATTAATAAAATTTACAATCAATATTAATTAATATTTAATAATAAGTAACAGTAATAAATATATGATTAATACTCCCTTCCTCCCAAAATAAGGATCTACATTACTATTTTAGTTTGTCCCAAAATAAGTGTCCAATTTCAAAAGTAGTGTTTCAATAAGCTATAAGCTACTCCAAATAGTTTTTCAATAGGCTAGCTTATCAACTACTCCAAGTAGTGGTAATTCAAAAAAAAACTACTCCAAGTAGTGTTTCAATAAGCTAGCCTACGGCTATCCAAAGGGAGCTTTTTTAATAAGCTCCAAAAATAAGCTAGCTTATGGCCATCCAAAGGGAGCTTTTTAAATAAGCTCAAAAAATAAGCTAGCTTATTTTTCCCAAACATGGCTTAACTGAACAAAGCAAGCACTTAGAGACAAAAATTATAAATAAAAAGCTTAACCGACACCCCCTCCCCCCAAATTCACCCTTTACACAAACAAGATTTAGCATTGACTTTCAAGTATTTTAACACTCGCAAAAGAATTATTCGGTTTCATTTTTTTTCTTTTTTTAGATCTTGAAGGTTCATCAATCTTTTTAATTACAGCTTCATAAAGCAGCTGCAATGGCGGTCGAGCCTCTCAAAACTGTCTAGTTTTCTTCCGTAAGCTGTAGCGTTTCTCACACACAGACACCATTTTGACTTTGAAAAAGGTATGGGCAAATATTTGAAAACCTAAAAATAACCAATTTTTGTACTATAGTGTGAAGAACATACCAAACGTTACTCATAGTAGAAAAGAAGAAAGCAACCAAGATGCAAACAATGGGGATTCCATGTACATTCCATTTCGAAAATGGCAACAACCAATGTGAATCTCAGATCGGCCAGTTTCCATTGGGTATGCCACTATAGGCACACATACGGCCACACATGTGATCATCTACAAGTTACTACTGATGTGACGAGCACAACGGCAATGAAACTGTGTATAATATTTTCAATGAAGCCACCCTTGGCAAGGTAGATACATTCAACTAGATTATTAGGTCAATAATATAATATATAACGATTGTAGAAAAGTGTCTACATTTTGACGAAGGAGCTAGAATTTTATTTTTGAGGTTAAACCTTCAAATGCCAAGTTGACATTGGTTTTGCTATCAGTTGCCAACCACTTCTTTCCATCTGCAGAATCTACTTGTTATCAAGTTTAGGGTAGTTACTAACTTTCGTGATTACCTTTTTCAGGCAATAAGAATCTCACACTGTTCAAGCTTAAAAGAGCCACACACTTGCCTTGATCTCTTTTCACAAACGCATAAATAAGTTTGGACGATAAAGGTTTGCATCCACTCTTAGCCAACTCTCTAGTAATTTAGTTTCCCCTTCGGCAGAAGATCAAAAACTATAGTTTTTTTCTTAGTACACCAATAGACTAAAAGGTCCAAGAGTGAGAAGCAAAAACTCTAATCTCACTATAAAGAACATATGTAGAGACCAAAGTTGGGGACATGACAATTACAGCAGTTTATGCTCCTGTCAAACATCATGAAATGCAAGTTTGTACATGATATGTGATAGAGCATTTGGTGGAAAAAGTCTTACCACACCCTCGAGGTGATAGAGGTTGGGTTGCAGCTGAACCGTCCCCAAGAGGTACCTGCAAATCCTCGAGAAAGGGATATTTGGGGAAAGCACTTATGACAATCAAGTTAGTGGAGGTTTTTTTAAGTATATAATATTTATATACGGCAAATGCAACAAATAAACTCACACACCCTCCTCACCTTTGACGAGGTTGGAACACCCGACCCCTAGGAGGCCAAAGGCCCTTTCGTGTTACTGGAGATGTATATAGTGGAGATTCCGATAAACATAAGACCAATGTACTTATTTGTAAGAGTTAGGATAGACCTTAAAATTTGTGTCATGCTAAAAGCTTGTAGGACGTGGAACAAGCTTCTCCTAGCTTGTAGATCACAAGGGATTGTTCCAAGGCGAGGTTGATGGAGTACCACATTGGCTAGAACATTTCTCCACTATATATGTTGGAACCTCCCTTCTCTTGGAGAGTAATTTTAATTTAATGAGGCTCCACAGAGTAATACCGATTTCATGATCAAACAGACAGAGAATTCCAGTAGATGAGCCGACAATATCGAAAGCATAGAAGATTGGGAACTCAACTAGTGTTATTTCCATGTATGGGACAAGGACACAATGGCAATCGGTCTTCAAAATGTAATGCATATTGGTCTTTGATATGACATTTTTTGCAAAAACTAGGTGGCGGAGCACGACTATTTGCATATTTTTCAAAGATCGAAGAGCATGCAGGCGAATAAAATTGGGACCAACCACACGAGAACACCATGATTTGGAAAAAGATGTAAATCGGAGAAGAATTTTGGTTGGTAGTCTTTTAAAGATTTCACGAATCAACTCACTGCATCCATAATCAGACATTATGTAATTCTAGATGGAACAAATGAAAAATAGAATATGATCTACATAGTTGAAAACACAAAGTTGAGCCTTCTCTTGGTGTGATGACTATTTGAGCAGTTATACGTAAAGATTTAAGAGTAAATTAACAAAAACAACTCACTAGAAAGTAGAAAAAGTAAAATGGATTACTAAGAGGAAAACCTTGTCAAGAAGGCATAGGACTATTGACAAAGAAAACATTGCATTAGCTGAAGGAATAGATTGCTAGAGATCTTGTCCATCGTTCGATGTTTTGTCAATAGAGCATTGCATTGGTGGTAACTTAATCAGATAACATAGACCATAGAAAAATAATGTCATTTGATTTGAGAGTCGAGGTTTTTGGCAAGATAAAACTTTAAATCAAGATCCATGGGAGTATCGACATTTTTACAACATAGAAGGTTGTCTCATAGAGAAGATCAAGAATTACTTTCATATGTTAACAAAGATACCCTTCTTTGACCAGACAAACTCCATACCTAGGAATGCCATGTCAAAGAAGGGTGTTTTTGTTAACCAACAGAAGTATATTCTTGACCTTCTTAGTGAGATAGGCCCACAAGGTTGTAAACTTATTGATACTCCCATAGATCCTAATCTGAACTTTATCCTTCCAAAACCTCAGTGATCAAATCGAATGACATCATATATAATGGTCTATGTTACCTGATTTGCGTTACTACCCAATACAATGCTCCAATGACAAAACATCAAAGGATCTACAGGTCTTTGGCAATCTATTTCTTCAGCGACAATCCCTCTTGTCATGGTCTAATGCCTTCTTGACAAATTTTCTTCATAGTAATCCATTTTATTCTTCTTCTCTCCGGTGCTCCGGTGAGTTATTTTTTTGATTTACTTGTAATCTTTACATATATACTGCTCATATAGTTGTCATTCAATTGTTTAGATAATATCCTATTTTTGATTTGTTCCATCTAGAATTATATAATGTCAGATTATGTATGCGACGAGTTGATTGGTGAAATCTATGAAAGACTACCACCCAAATCCCTCATCCGATTTACATCACTTTCCAAATCATGGTGTTCTTGTATGGTTAGCCTTGATTTTATTGCACGCATACTCTTTGATCTATAAAAAATATGCAAAAAATGCTCTCAAAATGCTTGGTTTTTTGCAAAAAATGTCATACTGAAGACTTGTGAACATTATATTCTGAAGACTGATTGCCATTGTGTCTCATGCAAGGCTATAGGAAATAACACAGGTTGAGTCCCCAGTCTGCTACACTTTCGATATTGTCGGCTCATGTAATGGAATTCTTTGTCTGTTTGATCATGAAATCGGTATTACTCTGTGCAACCTCATTAGGTTACTCCCCAAAACAGCCCTTGAGGGGTCTTTTGAAGAGTAATCTGTGGGGGTCCACGTATTCCAATCGAGGCTTGTCAGTCTATTTCACGTGCTTGTTTTTGGGTGATACTTAAGACTACTTCATAAGCGACTTCTAGGTGACTTTGCAAATTCACTTTGCAAGCACCAAGTGGTACGATGAAGATACTGGTCCGTGGGTCATGAGATAATGGGGGTAGCACGTGGTTTGAGGCAGCAACTACGACAATATCTGTGCCAGCAGCTGTAGGTTTAAATACTAGGCCTATTGGCTGTCCCAATATAGAGCCCAAGGAGGATAAGGAGTTTATTGGTAGGCCTAATAGCATAATGGATCTGATGCCCAATGACTATCGACAAGAAAGTTGATGGGTTTCCTTATGACCTAATGGCAGAATTGATTTTGGGCTGAATCAACTCATGGGTTTAACATTGGGTCATATGGATGGTTTAATTCTGGGCTCAAGGAGAAGCTTAATGTTGGGCAAAGCATGCACACTGATGCCTATGCAAGAGGATCCAAGGACTGGAAAATACAATGTAGACATTGGGATCCCGAAACCAATTCTAGATCAAGGACCTTCACTGATAGAGAATGGCAAAATCAAGTTAACTGGAACATAGGAAATTCAATGGAGAAGATGATGTAATTTTCATTAAGAAGATAAAAGCAATCAAATGATTGTCCATGGAAGATCTCTCTCTCAAAGCTATGAGCTAAGAGCCAATACACTGGAAAAGAAATAACATAACATGCAAAAGAAAACGTCACTCCCTTCTATTTATTATTCTCTCTCCTCTAACTAACTCCTAGCCACACTCTGGAATTACCTCTATGCCCCTTCTAGAATAAACATACATTATCCTAGGCTTAGTGACTTTTGGTAATAATAAATCAGCATTTGTATCATTACTCCCGCCTTCAAAAAAAGTCTTGTCCTCAAGACTTGCATCCGGAAACTGACTTTGGATGGAAGAGAGGTCCCTGGAAACAACCCCCCTCGATTTGACAGGAAGACTTGGGAACAAGAGGAGCTGCTTCATCAAAAGCTAACCAAGTTTGAAGGGATGTTGGAGGCTGTTGAGGAGGAGTCAACCCTTGAATTAGAACTGATTCACCCTGATGCAGAAAACGCATCCAAGACTTATCCCAGTTATGGGTTACCACGCCCAAAGATTTCAACCATTCTATTCCCAAAACCACATCTAGATGCCCACTATCAAACACCAGTGCATTCACATAAAATGTACAGCCTCCTACTAGGATTTGAAGATTAACACAACGGTGAGTAACAAACACTTTATGATCATCTCCCAATTGTATGTTGATACCTCCAAACGACGTGTATGGAAGACCCAATGAGAGTACTAGTTGTCGAGAAACAAAATTGTGAGTTGCCCCACTATCTACTGAAATCACAACTGGTATATCCCGTATCGATCCTTCCAATTTCAAAGTCTTACCCCCTGATGTCTCCGAGGTAGCCCCAAAAAATTCCAAAGTTGTATACAACCCAAGCACAGGATGATCAGTTGGTTGATCAATCTCTGGTTGGTCTTCTTCTAATGTAAAGTGATTACCCTCATCGACACCATACTCATCATCCCCTAATAGCAGCACCCTTAACTTTCCCTCCGGGCATTTGTGACCAGGACCAAACTGTTGGCCACAACGAAAACATAAGCCCTTCTTACGACGATCTTCCCATTCCGTTCGTGTAAGGGAGCGAATTCCCCGATCACGATGCGGAAGTTGTGCGACCTCCGAAGAACTAGACCCCGATTGACAATTTGGGGAAGAAATGTGATTAGAGTCATTACGAGACGGGAAAACCCTATCACCAGGTTTGGAAGATATGGGCCCAGTCCGGCCCATAAATGAAGAACGATCCATGTGTAAGCAGACCCAAGCCCACCTTGTTGTTGGTAACAGAAACGGGATTGAGAGATGTTACCAGTAGTGGGTCGGAGCATTTCTTCCACATCCTTAGCCAAGTACATGGCATCTAACCTAGACTGAGGACGATGCAATTGTACCCAACGTTTGACTTCATCACGTAAACCAGCGATAAAACACCCCAAAGCTTGGGACTCTGGCAATTTAGGAACTAAGAACAACAAGTACTCAAAATCATCGATGTAATCGTAAATGGAAGAGGATTGCTTAATAGTCACCAATTGTTCATACGGATTCTGGATTTCCAAACCGCTAAATCGTTGTAACAATTCAATTTGAAATTGGTCCTAGGTAATAGAATCATGAACTTGCTTAACAATTGTAAACCAATGTTGAGCAACCCCTACCATACTCAATTGAGCCAAACGAAGACGGAAGGAAGGAGGAGTACAGTTAATATCGAAATACAGGATTGCTTTCTGAATCCATCCTTACGGATCGAACCCGTTAAACTCCGGCAATTTGATTTTCTTTACAGCCCATGGAAGGCCATCGGTGGTTTTAGGCGGAGTCGCACACCCACCAAGCGACCATTCACCAGTGTCAGGAGACCCAAAAGGTGGATCGATGGTGCCAGAGAAACCACTGGAATCCCCCATCTGATGTTTTCCTTGTTTCACCCACGCCATCATTACTTTGCGAAATTCGCTGGACTCAACTCGATCAGCCTCCAACATCTGAATTGCCGACTTGATTTCCACCACATCGGACTGTAAGCGCTGAATAATTTCCTCGTGTTGCTCAAAACGAGATTGAATGGAATGTGTTTCCATCGGAAATTTGGAAATGAGGTTGGAAAACAAGATAAATGGCAGGTCGAACCAATGATAGAGAATGGCAAAATCAAGTTAACCAGAACAGAGGAAATTCAATGGAGAAGATGATGTAATTTTCATTAAGAAGATAAAAGCAATCAAATGATTGTCCAGGGAAGATCCCTCTCTCAAAGCTATGAGCTAAGAGCCAATACACTGGAAAAGAAATAACATAACATGCAAAAGAAAACGTCACTCCCYTCTATWTATTATTCTCTCTCCTCTAACTAACTCCTAGCCACACTCTDGAATTACCTCTATGCCCCTTCTAGAATAAACATACATTATCCTAGGCTTAGTGACTTTTGGTAATAATAAATCAGCATTTGTATCATTCACCTTGAGGGCAAGGCGACTTTTTAGGAGCGGAGTAATGTCAAAGACTCATGCTTTGTTACTCATAATTTTCATTCAATAGAAGTGTTGCTGTCTTGTAATAAATATCATAAGAAACCTAGACAAATGACTTTAGCAACAAGAAAAAAGTCAAATATAATAATTTTTGAATAATGAAAAATCAGCACCAAACAAAAAGGGGGAGATGGTGAGAGATATATGGACCTGGCCAAAAATGCTAGGCTACATGATAATTTGCAGGATCAACTGCTTGATGGGAATACACAAACATATAATAACTTCTCATGGAACTTTAAACAGACAAACATCGATACCTTTTAACCATGCCGGCTTATCACAGTGAAAGCTAAAAGATTGCCAACCTTACCTCTCAAGTATTTGTGATCATTTTCATCACTACAAAAATCTTTGATCCTAGTTTCTAACCAAAATAACTCCACGCTATTACTCCCATAGGTCCCTGCATTTCTATAATGAAAGAATTGGCGCTCACTAATATTTACAGCAAGCACTAACATAACACATTTTTAGCAATTACAAACTCATGAATAATAGGTTTCTTTCATAAATGAACGTTCAAACTGAAGCTATCGGATAACATGGATCCTTTTATCTTGACGACTGATCAAGGATAAACAACATTGACCTTTGAAATCAAAAAGGAACTTTTGGCATAGAGGTATCCAGGCCTTTGGCCTCCTAGGAGCGCAGGGGTTCGAAAGGGTGTTTGCATTTGCCCTATATAAATATTATATAACTAAAAACTATTGTATGTCTTAATAAACTGTGTAAATTTCAGTGTTTCTATGGTTTCGTATATTGAGTTCAATGTTCTTTTGAAGTAGTAGATTTAATTCCCTTATGATAGCATCAAATTGAAAATTTTCGCTGTATACAGTTGAGATGGATGGGAAACATTTAAACTTATGAATCTGATGTTAAGTTTTAATCAATAGATTAGCTTTTACTTTCTCTTTACAAGATGATGGTCAGACCACTCCTCAACAATCCCACCTTTAACACTGCTTGCCAGGCAATGCATGACACCTACCTATTCTCTTGAAAGTGTGTATGTTATATCCCTGCTATACCCGTATCCCCATCTTTCATAGATCTTGTGAATTAGAACTACCATCAGTGAATACATATTCCCACACCTGTATTTAGCTTCAGTTTACATGTATATTGACTGATTTCCAACATATAGTCATGAATGTACGGTAGTTTGTAACACTAGAAATAGTTTAGGTAAACAAAAGTAACATAAGAAGAAATAAACAAACAAAAAGAATAAGTTAAAATCACATATATGTAACTCACATGGTATCCCATCTTCCCAGGACGCCACAGCCATAGTTTGCAGAATACCCCCACTTCATCCTCTGGAGAAGGAATGAGCAGCTGAAATCACATAACTTTATCAACTCTACAGTGAAAAATTGACCAAAATTTGACAACATGAACAAAATTCTTCTGGACAAACCCAATGAGAATCTCCCACCTGCTACAGCACTGTAAGCATACATGGGCACAATCTAACGTCTCATGGCAATATATGTGGTAAGCTAAGAATCATTTTTCAAGTGGTAGATACTCAAATGCATAAAACTACTTATAATTGTGATGAGGTGGACACCCTTATCATATTGAATACATTGAACAACACTGCTCAGCACACTTTCCAGATATTCCATGAAAATTGCAATATTTCCTTTTTTTCAAAGCTATCAAGAACCCTTTTATGCCCATATTACTCGATTTTGTCAGGAAATTTTAGATAAATAATCCAACAATTCCCCAAAAACTAGTGTTAATGTCAAACCTCCCAGACAAGTAACCAGAATAGAACAGCAAAAAAAGTACAAATCGACTGAAAACTATGTGCATCAACAGCAATGATTCACTTCTAGTTTGCATCCAAGCAGAAAGCAGCAAGAATTTTACTGAATTAATAGAGAAAGTTAGAAAACATAGCTTTAGATATTACCATCCACATCCGTCGATATCGATTGTTGGCACTCCACTTCACGTCATTGAGATATGATCAACCAACAGAAACTGGAAAGCGAGTGGAGGACTTTTAGGAGTTTGATTCAAAGTTCAAAACATTGTAGGCGAGAAAGGAACTTTTCCGATGGATTTCTCGCCGGAGAAAGTGCGGCGAAGAAACGTACAACCCATAGAAAGGGACATGGAAGCAAGAGAGTCTAACGACTTCCAATGCCGACATCTCCACAATGGACATGGACAGAAAAATGTAGAAATCCGACGGAGGGTTTGCAAGACGTTTAAAGAGTTGGAGTAAATTACAAAAATAGTCCCTGAGGTTTATAAAAACTCTGGTTTAAGACCCTAACTTTTTGAAATTACAAAGATCGTCATCAAAGTCTTGATTTGTTACGAAAATGGTACCAAAAGGAGAGAGGATTTAGAGAGTGAGGGAATGCGGAAGGGTTTGTCGGAGAAGGAGAGTCGTTCTGTGATTAGTTTGCCAAAAGGAGGGGCGTCGGTGGGGGGTGGGAGGTTTGATTTACAGTCTTTTTGGTTTGAAATGTTGTACACGTTGTAAGTATGATTTAAAAACTTGTACATTACAAAAAAAAAATATAAACGTAAATGTAAAATGACCAAATTGCCTTCACGTGACTGCATGTGAGGCATTTAATAGGTCTAATGGCAAGGGAAGAAAACCATAACGAAATTGGAATCTTACGACCTTCCTTGGAATTTCGAAAAATTAGTGACGAAAACCATGATTTTCACATATGCTTTAAAAGTTATGAGAAGTTGGGTTGAGTTCCGATGAGAAGAAGAGTTAATGTGAGAAATGTAAGAATGTATCTCCACCCTTGCATGCACGTTAGGAAGAGATTCACCAGATCAATTCCCGTATCAATTACATTTCATGGATAGGTTTGAAATTAAAGATAATCAAGTATCTAAATCTCTTCTCATCTTAACTCTCTTTCTCACACGATCCTTTCACTTGAGAAGTGTACTTTTATTATATTTTTACTATATCTTTTATATTAAGAACAAAAGATTAGTTGTTTATGAAATTATAAAAAAATAAAAAAGGGTCCATCCAACCCGATACAATCGTGTCTTTTAATTAATTCTAAACGTTGTATTCTCGAGATTTTTTTTACGAGGGAAAGGAGGGGGAAAAGAAAAAAAATATTATGTTCTCTTGGTCCCTTTGACTCACTCGTTACCACATATTCTCCAGTATTTTATCGTATGTCTTCATATTCTCAAGCTTAATCCACTCTTGAAATACGGTTTGGTTTCTTGTTTGCGTTGACGTCTTCTTAAGAAGTTTATTTTCCTTCCAACATGCAAAATCCAACAAGAAATGGAGCATCGATTGATTCAACGCTTTATTCTATATTCTTCCACGCTAGACGGTTTTTGAGAAGAAAAGGGTTTGTGCTACCTTCCAGAGCCCCCACCATATAGGTCCACAAACGGTAATCCGTGGTGTCGTAAGGCAGGGTGGCTGGGGCAGAATTGAACCCAAGACATTGTTGTGGAAACCCCCCACTTTTGCACCAGGAAAATTCAATGGGGACTCTACACTAGACGGGTTCAGGCTTTAAAAGTGGCGAAACTAACTAGACCTCCTCTCAAATTAGGCTTCCGGTTGGATACTTGCGTACTCTCCCATTGTCCAAATTAAACAAGGCTAGTGTATCCCACTTGGAAGTGGGGTCCACGAGGGTACAATGTATGCAAACCTGACTTCTACCTCCAAAGAAAAGAACGACCATTTCCATGAAGTCCCATCATAATATCAGCTAAAAACATAACACACTATAACTACTAGAACTTATGCATTAAAGACATGCTACCAAAAAAAGAACATATTTATCTTTATCATTTGTGCCATCATCCGAAACTCAAACTAGAGCGAAGGGGAAGACTATGTCGAATAAAGCAAGCACAAGGTCTCGATGAGTTACTCCTAGTGGTGGCGTAATCTCAGCTAAGGGATTTTTGAGTGCACGGAAAGACATATTATTTCGTGCATTTTCATTGGGTAACATATGTTGCTAAGTACCCAAAGTCTTAAGATCTCATAGGAACACATACTGGTGAGGGCACAAAGCATACCACATGAACGAGCCCTATCGTTTCCAGTAAGTGTGTTAACGTAGCAAAGCAAAGGGATCCGCATTTTAGCAATTTCTTCACTGCTGGCATGACGTATAAATGACCTCACAAGTTTTTCGTGCTGAAGAACTCCATTAGATGGCCCATTCTCAATCAGCAGTGGTTGATCGTAATCATAAATCATATTCCAGAACCAGATGTCTCTCATTAAAAGAGCCTGCAAAATAAACACACAAATGCAAAGAAACGATGCATCAGATCGCTTAGTCGATCAACCAAAGATCAAAAGATACATGATGCACAAGAAAATCACACCACAACAAACGTGCCCGAGTATGTCCCATATAGAGATTGCAACATGGTCAAGGAATCCAATCCCCGTCTCGATCAGGGAATGAAATTCATTCCCCACCCCCACCCTATAGCCAAGGGAACGAGGATCCCCATCAAGGATTTCTCCCCATCTACGCAATTTAACTTTTACATAATATCCTTATATATAGGGCCGGGTTCAAGGGAAAGCCGCAAAAAAAAGGAAACACTGAGAAAGATCTGGAAACCGTTCATTTGGACGGTATGCACGTGTACATACAAGTAATTTGTAAGCAATTTGTCTCGTATGCACATGTGCATAAAAACCACAAAATAACTTAAATTACTTGTATGCACATGTGCACTGACCAGATGAATTTTTACCAGGGTGTTCCTCCGTTTTTCATTTTTGGGGGTTTTTTGGTTTTCCCCTAAACCTCCCTCTATACCTTTTTTCTATCTTTATACTTGTTGTGCATACAAGTAATTTGTAAACAATTTGTCTCGTATACATATGTGCATAAAATCCACAAAACAACTTCACTTGTATTATTAATACTCGGGGTCCGGGACGGGGGGTATCCCCATCCCCGGTTTATAAGTTTGTGGATTCCCATCCCTGGTCAAACCGGGTTCCATCGAATATCGGTTCCTGTCGGTACGAGGTCTTTGGCATCCCTAATCCCACATGCATGGTCTCAGGGAAAAGAATCACGTATTCCTATTTTTCATGTCCGCTCCTTGTTCCACCAATAATTTTAAGACACTTCATCATTAAAAACATTCTCTCTATCCCAAGAATAATAGTTGTTCCCTAAGTGTCTACATTTCTATTCTAATTTATCTTAAAATAAGTATTTACTTTCAAATTCTACCTTTAATTACGAGATGGAGAAATTTAATACTCCTTTATTAAAACTTAAATTGTCATTTAGTTAATTAAAATTGTAATAATTACATATTTCTAAAACGAGGGTTGTCAGCGGGTAAGGTAAGAGTTATTTCGTTACCCTATCCATTTCAAATAGCAAGTAACGAATATCCATGTAATAAAATTCTTATTCATATTCATACCCTACCCGTTAAGATAGCCATAAAAATAGCGGGTAACGGAACAGGTAACGGTAAATGGTAAATAAATTCATTTTGATGTACAAATAATATTGTTTAACGTCATACCTATAAGTAAAACATAAGTTCATAAATATAGTAATTATTCTATCTAATTTGTTTAATGTTCATAATGTAATAAAACATAATGTTAGGGGTGTTTGGGATTGCTTATTTGAAATAACTTATGTTTTTCTATAAAAGTTCTTATCAACTTATTATAAGTTAGAATAGTTTAACTTCTTCAAAAACTACTTATTACCGGTATAAGTTGTTTATCCAAACACTAAAAAATGTTTATTACCGGTATCACACCGGAAAAAGTCAATAAATTGTTTTATAAGCAATGCCAAACACCCTAAATATAATTATGATGTATTACCCTATCTTAAACAGCAAAATGAAAATTTAATGACAACATTTATTTTTGTTGTATTTATTTTCCTGACCTCGTCTTGTTTCTTATCTAATCATCATGAACTCTTTTACTCGATGAATATGAAAAAAAAAATTAAAATTACACATTAATATACGGCATATGTGATGGCATTATAATGAAAAATCTTAATATTTAACATAATATAATCAGGTATATATGTTAATGGGCAACGGGTAATGATAACGAAAAATCTTTATCCACACCCTCACTCATTCGGGTAATGGATAAATTGATAAATAGATAAAATTTTCTTTACCCATACCCTTACCAAACGGGTCGAAACATAACGGGTAATTGCCAATCCCTATCCAGAACTGTATGCATTCTTATTGTGCATATTTATTTTGGGATGAACTGCGTAATAATTTAAATACTTCTTTGTCGTCCCAAAAAGAAATGATATGTCTTAAAATGATTGGTGGAAGAGGGACCCTACATGAGAAATAGGGACAATTGATTTTTTTTTCCTCGAGTTAGAGAGGGTAGGATGTATGCAGACCTTCCCTCTAGCCCTTGTTTCCGTGAAGACCCTGAAAACAAAAATTATACAAGATGAACTGAAACGTTGTAGTGCATCAAGATACTGAAAGAAAGACGATAGGGGCAATCCTAGAAAAAAGTTGCCTTCCCCAAAATGGTCTCCGCAACCAAATTTCCAGATCGGGCACTTCGGCAAAGGAGGTTGTTTCTATGATGGTGCAGTGTATAATCATAGGTCAAGCTCAAACATTCCAAATTCACGACCTTTAAGACATCCGATCTGGCAACCTTCACAAGTTTCTTGCATCTGCTCAAAGTTTGCAAGAAAAGCATTAATATCGTCTTTGTATCTCAAAAAATACACAAAAATATAAGAAAATAGTACGAGGCATGACCAAAGATTGTTCATTGGCTGAGGACAAAAGTGTTGCACAAGGCTCCTGTATGGATAAAATTTTCGATGTGGATTAATTTGTTATATAGATTGGAAAGGTTTTTGTTTGTGAGGGGTTTTTTATAGAGGGAATGAGCGCGGTTTTTAATTGGGAGGGGGAGGTATTGAAAAAACTTGGCTTTCTAATTCTATATAAATCTCCCCCTTGAAGCTTACTGAATATGCCATTTTCTATATCACTAAGCCACTACCAAACAGTAATGTATAGTTGACAGAATAAGTTGCGAGTCCGATTAAGCTACTAACAAACAAGCCCTAAGTTGGCTTTGCAAGTCTTTGAACCCAACATTACCCTTGTGTTTTGTAACGAGGCCATTTCGTTGACCAGAAACCATGAAACCATGACCTTCAGGTCAGAAAGGGATAAGATTACAACCTGAACCATGGCTCAGCCATGATTAAAAAAAAGGTTTAGAATCATGTCACTAATGTTAAGAAAACGTCTATACTTTTTAGCCTAGATATGGGGTGAAATCAATTGCAGCTCAATAGTAAAAACCAAACCAAACCAAACCAAGCCAAGCCAAGCCAGTAAATCCAACCAGATGTAAACCACAAAGGTTGTGGCATAGTGGTTGATTCCCAGGGGGATATGGTGGAATATCCCATCTGCCTCGGGTTCAATTCCAGGCTTCCACAACAACTGCGGCGACTGAGTTTATCATGGTGGATGTCTTACAATTGCAAAAGACAGAGAGGTTGTTTCCAAGAAGACCCCCCCGGGGAGGCGGAAAAAAAAGTAAGAAACACGTGCAAACACTTACTTAGCTGAAACTTTGGCCAAGTCTCTTGCACCATTAGGAGACATCACCAAAATGATCATGATTGAATGCAATATTTCAAAGGGCAACTCCATCAGTTGCGCCATCTTCTTGTATTTGGATACCCCATCACATGGTGAAAATGACAAAACATCATCAATTACGGATAATCCTTTTAACCTCCAATAGATGAAGAAAAACACAACCCTTAAGAGCACAAGTCCAAGCACCTCTTAGAAGAAGGAATTGCAAGTGTACATCTCTGTGTGAATACACACAAAGATATATATATATATATATATATATATATAAGCGAAGGATCACGCGAGGAAAAGAGTTAAGGTGAAAAGCGTAAGAAGAGATCTCCACCCTTGATCACTTTTAATCTCATGCCCACCCATGAATTGCGCTTTAGAAAGGAATTGATTTGGTGCATCTCATTAGTGTTGATCTTCAATTGGGATTGATCAAAGGGTGGAGATCCTTTCTTACCCTTCTGACGATAACTTGCATTCTCACCGGAACCCAACCCTATATGAATATCTGATATATAGAGGAAAGTTTGGTTGCAAACCGATATTCGGTTATGAACTATGGGACAAAGGAGAGCACGACACGTTTCCCCGTGTGTCCACATTCGTCATGAATAATGAAGGTGAACATTCGTGAACTATTCGTGATGAATGAAACACCATTCATGATGAATAACCCATGAATGTATGGCACACGTGGCGCTCTCCTTTGTTTGCAACCGAACCCGCCCCTATATAAATATATATGTGTGTGTGTGTGTGTAAGATACTCCCCGTATCCCAAACTAAATGTCCAACAATGAAAAAGGCATACCGTTTTAAGAATGTGTAATTATTACACTTTTTAATTAAGAATTGTACCCTTAAAAATCGAGGGAGTGATGAATTTTCTTCATCTTATAATTGAAGGTAGAACTGGAAAGTAGGAATTTACTCTTGAAAGTGGACACTTGTTTTGGAACAAACTAAAATCGAAATGTGGACAATTATTTTGGGACGGAGGGAGTATATATTAAGCAATAAAAGTAATTTCAGAAGTCCACTAAAGAAAGATTCTACCCAGGAATAAATAAAAGATCAGTAAATAGAAAATGAAAGAAACATTTCTCTACAATTTCCTTTTAACAACAAAACTAGTTTATAAATTTTTTGATTCAATTTAAAATTTACAAAACGCACAAAACACAAAATAAGGTGAACGGTACTTTGAGGCTCGGTTTGGTTCACCCATCATACCTACTAAGTAGAAGGATGAAAAGACAGACGGCAGAAAGCAATCCTTCCAACCGCGGAGAAAAATTTACAGACTTTGGGACAACACAACTATGTATCAATTCATGGAAAAAGAAAGAGTAAACCTAGAAATGAATATCTGTTGAATTACCATCAACTAAGGTATATATTCCTGGGAAAAGCTACCCAAAAAATCTAAAGATGATCTAATTAAGAATTCTGCATCTAGTTACGTAAAAGATCATACTCAAGCCTGTTTGATTTGAATCATAGGCAGATTAATAAATGGGGAACCATAAATTTACCTGAAGAAACTCAAGATGCCGAAAGAATACTAAATATGAACAATTCTACATAACTTGTGAAAAAATGTGACTATAAAGCAATTAATTCCTCGAAAACTGACCAGTTTTTCCAACCAACAAAAGTTATCAACGAATCAAAGTGTAAAGTTACTTTTTTTTACATTGCGAGTTCTTAATAAATGTAACCACGATTCTATGTAGTAACCATTAGTTGATAATCATTAATCTTCCTGATTAGTCAAACAAAACTTATTGGCAAACCGAACAAAGCACGCCTATATATAGTCCCAATTATTTGAAAACCTCCTAATTCATACAAACCAAACAAATTGAGATATTTATGAAAAATGATGAAGGTTGAGGGTTCATTTATTATGATCGGGATATTTATGGAAGATGATCGGAGCTCATTCATTATGATCAATGCTTTAGATTAGAAAACAATCGAGATATTTATGGAACCGGATATTCATTAGCCTAGATGAACAATTGAGATCGGTTTGTATGAATTAGGTGGTTTGAGAGAGAGAAAAGGAGGATCAAACGAGAAGGCAGTCAACTTATGAGAAGTGCGAGAGGGGCCAAATCACATGTGATTCTAGAGTAAAATCACATGTGATACAACACGTGCAGAAGGACCTGTGCCACTGTCAACGCAACCAAGGTCGCGTGAGAACTCGCACATGCAGTGGTTGGTCAACGCGGCATGTTTGTATCACAAGTGATTTAATTATAGAATCGCATGTGATTTGTCCCTTCTCGCCCTTCTCGTAAGTTGACCACCTTCTCGTTGGAACCCACCTCTAGATATACACACGCATGTGCATACCTTACAGATGAATGGTTACTAGGGTGTTCCTCAGTTTTTTATTTTTTTGTGGTTTTTCCTTGAACCTGACCCTATATATATATATATATATATATAGGGGCAGGTTCAAATGAAAACCATGTCATTCTAAAAAACCGTGTAAACCAAAATCGACCAATAGGAAAATTCCATTCTTTTTTAATTAAATTTATTCAATAAGGGTATTTCGGTCATTTTCATTATTTTTTTGATAAATAAAGAAGTTATTAAGGAATATTAAATAAGGAAATTTATTAATGAAAATTATATGAATGGAAAGATTTAAAGATTTTAATATATTATAATATTAAAAATTGATTTTTTTTGTTATTCAATGAATCTGAAAAGTTTTGTTAAGATTATAGCTTGTTATGGAATGAATTCTTGATTTGATGTTGGTATAATGAAACCGGTGCATAATATTATAATGTTCATATGAAAAGGTTTCATAATGATGAAATGGGTGCATAATAGTATACATAATGAAAAGGTTTCATTATAATGAAACGGGTGCATAATATATTTTATTCTTTAAACAATTAATGTTCATATGAGAAGGTTTCATTATAAAATGATTTATTTGCTTATTTTATTAATATTGTACATGTTCATACACTCGTTTCATGATGATGAAACATATTCATATGAATGGAAAGATTTAAAGATTTTAATATATAATAATATTAAAAATTGATTTTATTTTTTTGTTATTCAATGAATSTGGAAAGTTTTGTTAAGATTATAGCTTGTTATGGAATGAATTCTTGATTTAAGGTTGGTATAATGAAATCGGTTCATAATATAATAATGTTCATATGAAAAGGTTTCATAATGATGAAACGGGTGCATAATATATTAGTATGCATAATGAAAAAGGTTTCATTATAATGAAACGGGTGCATAATATATTTTATTCTTTATGCAATTAATGTTCATATGAGAAAGTTTCATTATAAAATGGTTTATTTGCTTATTTTATTAATATTGTACATGTTCATGCACTCGTTTCATGATGATGAAACATATTCATATTAATGGAAAGATTTAAAGATTTTAATATATTATAATATTAAAAATT
>NC_037536.1:7625620-7648068 GCF_001531365.2 Cynara cardunculus var. scolymus | reverse complement strand
TATATATATATATATATCATATAGAGGAGTGGCTTCATGAGAGATCCTCAAAAAAGTAGACAACATGGATTGTTCCTCCAATAATGATTGATCAATGGTAGATTTTATTCATAAAGATTAAAGGTAGATTTTGGAGGTGGCATTTTTTTCCATAAAGATTAGATGGATTGTTCCGCAAACATTGATAAACTTTTCAATTACAATTTTTTTCTAGAATGTATTCTGGGAGTTGTAAAATCATTAGTTTGGGATAACCGACTCTCTATAGAGTGTATTGGTACGTTCCTCTATGGAATGACAGGCAAATAGCAAGAATAGTTTGACTAAGAAAATTTTGAGAATCTTTGCGGTTGGCATGCTTGGTAACAGTTTGGAATATAGAATCAGAGTTGTGTTGAACAAACCAAACTAGTCATTAAGAGTATCGTCAAAGGAATGGCGATAAATCTTTTATGGCAGTGGCTTTTGAGGAAAGCTATAATGAGCATATTTACGGTTAGTTTTCATGAAACCTGTTTGTTCGGATGTTAGAAGATTCGAAATGACGGGATTAAGTGGGAATATCCGAAGTAGATCTTAAATAGAAATCATTTTATTGAGGAGAATTGAGTAGTTGAAGTTAAATTTCAAGGCAGTAGTGGCATTGGGTTCCTTACCACCCGGGTAAAGTCGACATGATAATGGGTACTCTGAACTGAAAAGAGTATGACCGATATGGTCAGATCAGTTTTTGCAAGGATCATCGTAGTTCTGAATACAACAGAAAAGTATGTAGTTTTGAATACAAGAGAAGTATAACACAGTTTGAGAGATGGTTGCTAGAGGAATTTAAGAGTAAAATGGTGATCAATAGTCGGGAGTAAGCAGTTGAGGCCGGTAACTATTTTCGAGACAGAGTTACTCAAGGTTGGGAGGTAACCAAAGTCTGTTAATTGAAGTACTACCTATAATCACAGAGACTTCATGATCACACTCGGTCTGGTGTACGATACCGAAGTTTCAGGTTGATTGTGGTGTTAATCGTTGTGGAACTCACTATAGCAAGTATGAAAAAAAAGCAACTGAGTCGCAGTTTGAGGTTGGAAGGGAGTTAGCCAGTTCAGTTTGTAAAGTTGTGATTGTCTGGGGACTACATTCTTGGATCATTATCCTGTTTAGCATGACTGATTAACAAGCCAACAGTTGGACTTGTGCTCTGGGTTGTGTGGCATTTTTTAGCCGCCTCATGTGTCTCCTTTGGTCCGTATGTATTGCGTGAACGAAAAGGTATAGTGTCAATGCTCGGGAAGATTTCATGTGGCAAGGTTTGTCGATTGAGGATAATAATCAGGTTTAATTGGGAACTGAGGGAATCTGTTAAGGTGATGTGTTCGACTATTAGTTCGGTGTTAGATCTCGAGAATGAAATCTCTTTTAAGGTTGGGAGGATCGTAACACCGGTAATTTTCAAGAAACGGTCGAAGAACGGCAACAAAAACGATCAGGAAAACATGTAAAGGAAACACGCTTAACATGTACATAGACTTGACCCCAACCCCAAAGAATAAAGCGGTTGTTAACATGAAAACCCCCCAATTTGTTATAGTCCCATAGCCATATGATCATATCAGCTAAAAGGAAACACATAAGACACTCTAACCAATAAAGATTAAGAAATAGAGACATGCTACCAAAAAAACATATTTATTTATATCAGTTTTTCCAAGTCAACATCCAAAACTCAAACAAGAGTCCCGGGGGGGGGGGGGAGTCTGTCGAATATGGCAAGCATGACGTCTCAATGATTTAGTCCTGGTGGTGGCGTCAACTGAGCCAAGAGATTGTTAAGTGCACGAAAAGACACATTGTTTCGTGCAATTACCGGTGTGCAACTTACGCTGCTAACCCGAAGTCTTATGACCTCATAGGAACACATTCTGGTGACGGCATACAACATACCAGATGAACGAGTCGTATCATATCCAGCAAATGTGTTCATGTAGGAGAGCAAAGGGAGGTTCATTTTAATAATGTCTTCACAGCTGGCATGACGTATATATGATCTTACAAGTTTTTGGTGCCGAAGAAAGCCATTAGATGCCCCATTCTCGATCAGTGATGGTTGAGCGTTGTCAAAAACCATATTCCAAAACCAGGTGTCCCTCATTAGAAGAGCATGCGAAACAAGCATGCAAACATAAAGGAACAGTTTGTCGGATTATTAGTCAATCAACCAAAAGAACAAAGGATACATGAAAGAAAACCAAATGAACCTGGTATATCCCACACAGAGGTAGAAAAAAAGGCATGTCTCCATTTCCATGTCCTCGTGTCCCACCAATCATTTTAACTTCAAGAAAACCAAATGAACCTGGTATATTCCTTGCACCAACGATTTCTGTCGATATGGTCTCAACTTCAAGAAAACCCAATCTCCTACCAAATACATCACCTCCTTTAGTTTCAAGTCAGCATATTGTTTCATACGAAATTGCGCTTTAAGCAGATGCAATTTCACTTCATCAAGCATTTCATCTCTATCAGTCAACTCTTGATCTACCGATTGCAATTTTGATGAAGTCGATTTATAATGGAGCAAAGGAGGAGGATCTCTACCGTATAACACTTTAAAAGGAGACCCCTTAAGAGCTATATGATAGGTTGTATTATACGAAAGTTCAGCCCATGGAAGCCATTTGCACCATTGCTTAGGTGTAGATGACACCCCCAACACCTCAAATATTGCTCCAAACAGCGATTCACTACCTCGGTCTGTTCGTCGGACTGCGGATGGTACGCTGAACTGTACTTTAACTTTGTTCCCTGCAATCGAAACAGCTCCTTCCAAAAGTGGCTAAGAAACACCTTATCTCGATCGGAAACCACCGATTGAGGAATTCCATGCAACTTTATGATCTTTTTAACGAATGCTTCAGCTACTGTTTGTGCATTGAAGGGATGTTTTAAACCAACAAAATGGGCATACTTACTAAGCTTGTCCACAACTACCATAATAGAGCTCATACCGTTCGATCGAGGAAGACCTTCAATGAAATCCATAGAAATCTCGTCCCATACTTTCTCAGGCAAAGATAAAGGTTGCAAAAGATCAGTCGGGCTGCCACTAAGACTTTTATTCCTTTGACACACATCACATTTTTTAACCACATCAATTATATCTTTCTTCATCCCAATCCTAAAAACTGCCGATGATATACATTGATATGTTCGGTCTTCTCCCGTATGCCCCCCAATTGGAGAACCGTGAAATTCGTCGAAAATTAATGGAATCAATTTGGACAAACGAGGAATAACCAAACGACCTTTATACAATAACACTCATGTTGAATCTCGAACCCTTTATGCTCAACCTTTCCAGATACTAAATCCTCCTTAATGTGGTTCAAGAAATTATCATCAGCAATTTCTTTTTTAAGGTCGTCCCAATTTCTCCACTGAAAGTTCATCATATTAGCCAATTCCACCGATTCAATTTTACGAGACAACGCGTCTGCAACTTGATTGGAGCTATCCGGTTTATAGACAATTGAAAAATCATAACCCAAAAGCTTACTGACCCACTTCTGGTATTCTGGTTCCACAACTTGTTGCTCCATAGAAAATGAAGACTTTGCTGATCCGTACGCACTAAAAAAAATTCCCAACAAATACCGCCTCCATTTCTTTATTGCCAACACAATGGCCATCAATTCTTTTTCATAAACTGATTTATGTTTTGCTCTTAGTCCCAAGGATTGGCTAAAATACGCAATCGGTTGTTCATCTTGCATAAAAACTGCTCCCAATCCGTAACCTGAAGCATCCGTTTCAACCACGAAATCCTTAGAAAAATCAGGAAGTCGTAACACCGGAGTTGATGATAGCATTTTCTTCAATTCAACAAATGCTAACTGCGCTTCCTTCGTCCACAGAAACTAGTTCTTTTTAAGGAGATCGGTGAGTGGTTTGGCTAACATACGATACCCCTTTATGAACTTTTTGTAGTAACGGGACAGCACCAAGAATCCTCTCAACTCTGTAATCGACTTAGGTTCCACCCAATCCAAGACTGCTGTGATTTTTGATTGGTCAACTTCTACGCCTTTGGTTGAAATTATATGACCCAAATAACCCAACCGATCTCGACCGAACTCGCATTTCTTCTTATTTGCAAACAGTTGATGTTGTAACAGAACCTCCAGTACCTTTCACAAATGCTCCTGATGTTCTTCAAGAGTTTTATTGTAGACCAAAATATCGTCAAAAAATACCAACACAAACTTCCGCAAATATTTCTTAAAAACCTCGTTCATTAATCCTTGAAACGTCGCTGGAGCATTAACCAATCCAAAGGGCATTACAAAGAACTCGTAATGTCCTTGATAGGTCCGGAAAGCCATTTTGTAAACGTCACCCTCTTTCATTCAAATTTGATGGTAACCCGATTTTAAATCGAGTTTAGAAAACACCATCGCCCCGTACAACTCGTCCAAAAGCTCTTTAATTACCGGAATCGGAAATTTATCAACAATTGTCACCTTGTTTAGAGCTCGATAATCAATACAAAATCGCCAACTTCCGTTTTTTTTTTTACTAATAATACCGGACTGGAAAAAGGACTCACACTCGGTTGAATGACTCCTGCCTCGAGCATCTCTTTCACCAATTTCTCGATTTCGTCTTTTTGGTAATGAGGATAATGGTACGGCCGAACATTGATTGTTTCTGTCCCTTCCTTTAACACAATACTATGCTCTCTTCCCCTTTCCAGTGGCAATCCTTATGGCATGTTGACGCCGAACATGCGCCCAATTCCACCAACACACCTTGCCCTTCATGGCTGATCACCTTTCCTATACCCTTCAACGAAATCATCGAACGTCCCAACGAAGGATCACCCCGTAACGTGACCGATTTGCCTCCGCAAGTGAATTTCATTACTTGTAATTTCCAATTGACATACGTTGCTCCTAACATTTCCAACCATTGCATTCCTAAAATACGTCACTATTACCCAAACCCAACGGAAGAAAACCTTCCCTGATTTCAATATCGATAAAAACAGTGTGATGCCCCTGCAAATTCCATTCCCTTTCTCCATATTTCCAGATCCTAAGGTAATGGTGTATTCACCGGTAATTTCCACTTTTAAATTCTATCGTTTAACCAAATCATAGGATATAAAATTGTGTGTTGCACCGCTATCGACTAACACGACAGCTTTCTGTTCGCCAATCCTCCCTTCCATTTTCATAGTTTTAGGATTCGTTAAACCAACAACAAAATTTAAATGTACCTCAGCCTTATTGCTCACTTCAGCTGCATTAAAAATTCTTTCTTCCATTTCCGGTTCTGTATCATCGGTTGAGTCTTCTTGAACTAACAAAACATTTATCTCCTTTTTACACTTGTGGCCGGGTGCGTACTTTTCATCACAACGGTAATATAGACCCAAAGCTCTTAGTTGCTGCACCTCCTGATCGGACAGACGACGAAAATTGGATACTGATTTATTGGTGGAAATCGGTGAATTGACAGAACTCCCGGTACTATTCGAGGACTGATAGAAAAAATTGTTTTTCAAATCAGAATTAAGATGGACAGCCGAACTTGCTCTTTTGCTGTACCCCGAGGTTTTATCCCTTGCTAAAACTTTGTTTTGCAAATCAATTTTCATGGCTACTTCCATTGCTTCGCTTAGTGTCAACGGATTCATCGATCTCAATTCTACTTTAATAGACTCCTCAAACCATTGATGAATTGACTTAGGAAAATCTGTTCCCGAATTCCATCTAACGGTGCCGCAAATTCCACAAATCGCCTTCTATAATCTTCTATCGAACCTTCTTGCCTTACGGCTAAAAATTGTTCACACAGTGAACCTGCTGCCAGAGATCTGAATTGCCTTAACAACAGTTGCTTCAAATCTTCCCACCTGGTAATTGGATGTCGTTTATGCTCCCATTGAAACCACTTTAAGTCTTTAACGCATCGCCTTCAAAAGAGATAAACGACACATCGATTTTTTCTTCTTGACTCAACTGATTCAATGCGAAATAACGTTCAATTCTCAAGATCCATCCGTCTGGATCTTTGCCATCGAACAAAGAAATCTCCAATTTACGCCCCTTCAAAGCTAAAAATCGATTTTGACTGCTTCGATTTCTGTCTCTTCGATCAAATCTTGCAGCGGCCTCTTCATCTGACGAGTTTGCAGCATTTGACCGATTAACAAAATCGTTCCTTAATTCTTCGATTTGTTGTACAATTCATTCCAGACTTCTTTCAATCGATCCTACGCTGCTCTCCAGATCTTCAATTCGATTATTAGCGCTACGAGTAGTAACATTCGCCATGACTGGTCAGAATGTGCTCGGATACCAATTTGATACACACTGAATTGAAATTGTCGGTAGATTGATTACGTAGAACAAATTGTAGGGTTTCTAGACTTTCGAGAGGTCTGGAATCTCTCCTCTAGAGTTCGCGCTCTCTCAACAGAACTTACAAAGTGAAAACTGAATACTGCTACCAACTACCAGCTCACTATTTAAGCAAAATACTTTCTTATTCAGAAAAGGAAAATTACCAACCTATCACTCCCTTATTCGTATTAAAGCAAGGCTAAACAATACTCAAACTAATTCCTTATTCTATAAGTAAACCTCAAAGGAGGTTTACCACATTCCCTCTCCAAAGAATAATACTTCATTCATCCCAAAAAAGTGTCCATGTTTCTAATTTTAGTTTGTCCCAAAACAAGTGTTCATTTTCAAAAGTGTCTACTTTCCAATTCCACTCTTAATTATGAGATGCATAAATTCCTTACTCCCATTATTATCTAGGGTAAAAATTGTCATTTAGTTAATTAGAAGTGTAATAATTACACATTTCTAAAAAAGTATGCATTTCTAATTGTGGACATTTATTGAGATAGAGGGACTAATAATTTATATATATATATATATATATATATATATATTTTGAATGAATAAATGATGTGCCTTACAATGATTGGTGGGACAGGAAGGGACATGAAAACACGTGACCTTTTTTTCAGGTCTGGGAGGGTAGGATGTACGTAGACCTTGCCTCAGGTAGAGAGACTATTTCCATGAGACCTCCGAAACAAAAAATATACATGATGCACAAGATGAATACACAAATTTGTAGTGCATCAAGATGTGGCAAGAAAACGATATGGGCAGTCCTGCAAAAGGGTTACCTTCCCCAAAATGGTCTCTGCAGCCAGATTTCCAGCTCGGGCACACCGGCAAAGGAGGTCATTTCTATGATGGTGCCTTGTATGATCATTGAAAAAAGTCAAACGTTGAAAATTCACAACCCTTGAGACATTTGATTGTCTAGCAGCCTTCATTAGCATCTTGCATCTGCTCAAAGTTTGCAAGTAACCATTAATATCGTCTTCTTGCCTCAGAAAACACAGTACAAGACTATGGAAGAGAACAAAGCTGGTTCGTTGCCCAGTACAAAAGCTTTGCACCTTGGTGCACCAAAACTGCACCAAGGCTCCTTGGCTTCCCAAGGGCTGGTCACGGAAGTCTTTGAACCCAACATTACCCTTGAGTCTTGTAAAGAGGCTATTTTGTTGACCCAAAATCATGACCTTAAGGTCACAAAGGGCAAGATTACTACTTGAACCATCGCTCAGTCATGATAAAGAAAAGGTTCAGTACCATGTTAAAAAAATGCACATACTTTTAGCCTATATAAGTGGAGAAACCAAATACAGCTTAATGGTCAATTAGTCAAAACCAAATCAAACCAAACCAACCCAGTATATTCCAGCCGGAGGTAGATATGCAGACCTTGCCCTGTCTCAAAAGACACAGAGGCTGTTCCCGATAAGACCCCTGGCTTGCGAAAAAGATTTACTAAAAAAATATAAAGCACAACAGTACTTTCCACATAATGAAATTTAATAGTCAATATATGGTATATGCCACCACAGTCAACCAAACTAAAGCATAAACTAAATTATTACAGAACACAGATAGATCCATGAATGTCATATGCAAATTAACAGAAACCCCGGATGAACCAAATAAGCTATCCAACTAGCATCAAGGAAAAAACTAAAAAAGAAAGAAACAAGCGTGAATACTTACGTAGCTGATACTCTTGCCAAGTCTCTTGCACCATCATAAGACATCACCAAAATGATCATGATTGCATGCAATATTTCGTTGGGCAACTCCAGCAGTTGCGACATCTTCTTGTTTTTGGATAGGCAATCGCATGGTAAAAATGTAAAAACATCATCAATTACAGGAAGTAGCGAGTGATGGTGACATCTAAGGCTTAAGTAAGGGAAAGAAAAGCCGTTCTTTTTGAGACAATCCTTTTAATCTCCAATAGATGAAGAAAGGGACAACCCTTAAGAGCATTACTCCAAGCACCTCCTACAATTAAAGAAGCGTATATGTATGTTTGTGTGTGAATACAAAAATACACACACACACACACACACATATATATATATATAGGGGCAGGTTCATTAGGAACACTAAATATTTTAGGAACCCAAGGACCAGCCTTTTTGTGAGAATTCATGATGAATATTATTAATCATGAATATCTGTCCCGATATTTATCATCAATATTTTATCACGTTATTCATCATGAATACTCATAAAAAGGGTGGTTCCAAAAAATATTTAGTGTTCCAAAATGAACCTCACTCTATATATGTATATACATATGTACAAAAGATGTATTAAGCAATGAAAGTAACTTCAGAATTGCACTAAAGAAAGATGCTACCCAGGAATGCATACAAATCAGTAAACAGAAGAGGAAAGAAGTATTTTATTATAATTTCCTTTTAACAACAAAACTCGTTTATAAATTCTTTGATACAATTTAATATTACAAAGACTTTGGGACAACATAACCATGTATCCATTAATGGAAAAAGAAGCAGTAAACCTAGAAATTAAATATCTACCGGATTACCATTCAAGCATAGGTATATACAGGGTAAAGCAACCCAATAAATCTAAAGATGATCTAATTAAGAATTGTCCATCTAGTTGAGGAAAAAAATCATACTCAACCATGTTTGATTTGAATCATCAGCAGATGTAAGAAATGGAGAACCATAAATTAAGAAACTCTAGTTTTCAAGAAGACACGACTAAGATGCTGAATGAACTCTAGTTTGTTTCAGATAGTGCTTAGGTAGAAGATATCACTCACAAAACCTAACTTTAAACCCAATGTAAAATGAACAAATCCAAGTGAGTCAAGGGCCATATATTTAAATGGGCATCCAAATAAATTATGTCCAAAATGAGTTTCTTAATGGGCAAGATAAAGTTGTGTGTCTTACATCTGAAATCCCAACGCCAAAAATTACGCACAAATAAAGGCATTTGTCTTTATGTGCCTCAAATAGCCAAGGTCTCATTGCTAAACTCTATTGGTCCTTTGACCACAACCAACATTATTTTTGTAGAGAACCATGTCTTAAAGCAAAATCACATAAAACCTTTCACATAAACTTTCCAAAATCATCTAAGATATGGATAGTGCTTTTAAACACATACCAAATTAAGTTCAACAGACTACAACATTACTGAGGGAGCAAAAATATATAATATTATACAAATCTTTACCCCAAACCCTACTTTCTAGCAGGATATACTGGGTTCGTTTGGTTTTTTTGTACATAAAGACACATTTCAATGGACATATAACACTAAAAGCGGTGTAATCAAGTCTTCAATACCACTAATGCCACGGAAGCAAATCGCTATAGAATTAAATTCACATAAGAAAACAAGGAGCTGAGCTGATTCAGGTCAAAGCTTACATACAGAATCACAGTATGCATTAATTCATGACTTAAGTAACGTATGCATTACTGTGAGTTGCCGATATGGGATTTGTGAAAGGTAGGCTTGGTGGGTGAGGCGGTCCATCTATTTAATTCTTAAGACCACCGGTCTTACCTTTTCAAGGTGTCCTTGATTACTAAATGTGAACAATTCTACAGAACTTGTGAAAAAACATAATATAAGCCAATATAAACTAAAGCATTGACCAAACCAGTATTGCCAACCAAAAAAAGTTATCAATGAATCAAAGTGTAATGTTACTTCTTTACAGTGTGATTACCACATAAGTATAGCCTGTGATTACAACATAAGTATAGCCGTATCTCAATATAGTAACCAATGACTGATGATCATTGATCTTCCTGATTAAGCAAACAAAACTTCTCTGCAAACCGAACAAAGCACACACTTATTTAAAGCTTATATATAATAGAAACATACATACATATGTATATACATATACATATACATACATATAGGAGCGGGTTCAAAAGAGAACCCCAAAAAATAGAGAACATGGATATTTCCTCCATTCCATTTAATCAATGGTAGATTTTTTTTAGTAAAGATCAATGGTAGATATTTTTTTTTCTTTTTATAATGATCAATGATTGATTTTGGAAGGGTATGGATTAATTAAATGGATTATGGCTAAAATCAGGTTTAAACAAAAGAGTTGACTTTTCAATGCATTATCTTTTTGTTGTAAATAGAAGTAGATTTACCTCCTTTTTTTAAATCCAAATCATCTAAATATAATTAATTTTTTAATGAAACATATTATATATGAAAACAAGAATTTTATTCTCTTTAATTTGATACCTATTGGGTCTTCAAAATCTCGATCATGAGTATATTCAATACAGATTACAGGTGACTATGAGTAATATGCATTACAAGGATAAACATGAGTATATTCACATGTAAATCTACATTAAAAGTGGTGGTTGAGCATGACTTGCTAATTTGAAGACCCGGCTTAACAAACCCCCGAAAAAGTATATCGATATAGGTGTCAAGTTAAAGAAAATAAAATTCCCAATTTTTGGTATAATTTGCTTAAATCAAAATTTTATTATAATTTAAATTGTTTAGGTTTAAAAATATGTGCGTAATATTTTACTTTCAAACTTAAGTTTTGTTTAATTGTAATGTGGGGAGGCTGGTTCAAATTACCTACCTACCCCTTGTAATAAAAAAATTCATTTAATGAGAGCCATATGATTAAATTAGATGGATGTGGTGAATGTCTTTGTTCTCTGTTTTTTTGGGGGTTCTCCTTAAATCCCACCCTATAGGAACGAGCAGAAGTCATGATTAAAGGTCCCGGTCTCGGAAGAGACGCAGCATTACGAGCTATTCACAGAAGTGGTATACTATTAACTTTGGGATCCGATGAAAACTCCTCATTTTCATAAGAACCATGAGAACACATTCTGGATCCTCGATCTCTTTTAATCCAACGGAGATGATCGCATGCATTTTTGTGAAGGAGGGGCATTTTCGACTTCATGTTTCAGTTTTCTTCTTCTGGGCACGATCGCGTTACGTAAAGTTTTAGTATTTTTCTTATTGAGTGCAGTAGTGAAGGTATGTGAAGTTTAGTGCATTTATGTTAAAGTATCTTCAGGTATGTTAAGGTTCAGTCTTTTTCATGTTAAGGTACGTGCAGCTTCAATGTTTTTCATGTTAAAGTATATGCAGGTTCAGTGGTTTTGATGTCAAAGTCTCTGCAGGCTCAATATTTTTCGTGTTATGGTATGCTAAGTTTATGTTAAGGTATGTGCAGCTACGGTCTCCCTTACACTAAAGTTCCACTTAATTACAAAAATGCCACCGCATTTTTACAGTCTTGCGATGAAAACCCTCCAAAGGCTTAGAAGATGTTCTCATGAAATTCTGATCGCAAGTCTTTATATATATATATATATATATATATATACACACCAGAATACCAAATACATTTAGATATATATACACATGTATATAGATATATTCATCTAGGGTTGGGTTCCGGTGAGAAGGGAAGTTATGGTGAGAAGCATAAGAAGAGATCTCCACCCTTGGATCAATCCTGATTGAATGTCAACATTAATAAGGTGCACCAAGATGCACCGGATCAATTCCCTTCTAAAGCGCTATTCATGGATGGGCATGAGATAAAAAATGATCAAGGGTTCAAATCTCTTCTTATGCTTCTCACCATAACTTCTCTTCTCACACGATCCTTCGCCTATTCATCTATACATAAATATATAGATATAGATATTGAAGTAGATTCAAAGAATATATATATTACAATTCCTTAGAAGATATTACACTCATTTATAGACAAAATTGAATGTATGCTAAGAAACCATAGTTAAGATTACTAGAAAGCAAAACCCTAATTATTTAACAATGTACAACATATAACACTCCCAAAGTTGGAGTAAGGATGTTAATCACTCCCAACTTGTTACAAATAGTATCTAGTTGTGCTTTTCTTAAGGGAAAAGTTCAGAAAAACCCAACTTACATTTCCATTTTGAATGATTAAGTACCTGAATGTTTTAGGTACACTTTGGATTTGACTCTGCACATCAAAGCATGAGGATCCCTTATCCCAAGCATCAAGCTATCTTTTAGTTCATGTCGGAGCGAAGACATGAGCCAAGTTGGTGAAGCTAGTCAAGCTACTCTAACTGTTCAAGCTACCATAGTGTTACATCTGTAACACCTATGAATTGAACTAGCTACTCTGATTTAAAATTTTCAGTTGTAAAGCTGAGCAGTCAGAAGAGTTGATCAAATTAACAGTTTCTACTGTCACAAGCTCCAAAGGCCTATGACTTATTATTCGTTATTTGCTGAAATAGTATAAGAATTTCAACAATAAATGAAGCCTTCAAAGGCACTTCTTGAAAGCCACATAGTCACAGCAGAAATAGCATCTTTACTGTCCTCCTCTCTTCTACTTCTATTCTCTTCATATAAGTATTTTATAGATACTTATGGTTCTGCTGCCGTAAGTGTTCCTGGGCCGAATTGCTTCTAACTTTAAGGCCAGGAACTCGGTTCAGTGTTATCTCCAGTTCTTCTGTTCTTATAAGGAGGTCTGAGTGAGCAGTATTTGATAACAAGGAGAACTCAAATGCTAAATTTTGAATAACAATCAGTAACAAACACAGGACAGATGGAGAGAGATTATGAACCTGAGAAAAATGCTTAGCCGCGTGGCTAAATTGCAAATATATGTAAGAAGCTACACTTGATCAACGTGAAGACTCAAATATAGGATAAC
This sequence comes from Cynara cardunculus var. scolymus, assembly GCF_001531365.2. NCBI lineage: Eukaryota > Viridiplantae > Streptophyta > Magnoliopsida > Asterales > Asteraceae > Cynara > Cynara cardunculus. The sequence goes on along the minus strand of NC_037536.1, from coordinate 7,634,946 downwards.
TTCTTATGATACTCTGACTGCCAAAGTGGGATGCATTCTAATCACCACAATTTTCACAGTGAAAGCTCAAAAATGCCACCCTTTAGATCTCCAGTATTTCCGTGCATTTTCTTCACAACGCCCTTTCTTTATCTTTAAAAACAGTTTATAAGCCATCTCTACTTTATTTGAAGCCAGTAGTTTGTTATTCAACTTGGCACAAATAAGCCTACTAGGGCAAAACCCTTTCTTCAAACAATCTTCCATGATGACCACAGCATTTTCAAGTTGACCATTGTTGCAGAGTCCATTGATGATGTACTCGTACACCTCTACATCAGAAAAATAACCACCTCGTTCCATCTCATCCCATATGGTCAAAAGCATACCACATTTACCAAATCGTGAAAGCCGCATAAGTAATATCTTGTAAGCACTTAATGATACCGTACACCCCACATCCTTTGCTTTCTTATAAATCATCATAGCAGCATGTGGTGGGCCATAACCACAGAGAGACTCAATGAATGAGGTTACAGTCCCAGTAGCGGGAATAATCCCCCGACCTATCATCTCATCAAACATTTCAATTGCATCTGCTACCCTTCGAACTTTAAGAAAAGCAGAGATTATTGAGACATAAGTATCCATGTTTGGTTCACAGTTATTACTCAACATAGCATCGTAGTATTTCAAACATTCATCGATATTTCCAACTGCGATGAAGTTGAAGATCATCGCGTTGAAAATAGCAGCATTTAGTACACATCTTTTCTGCTCTTTCAAATTCTCAAAGATCTGTACTGCATCATCGATTCGGCCAGCTCGGCCCAAACCTTCAAGTAGGTGGCTAAAAGTAAAATTATCAGGCTCAAATCCATCCGCTACCATCTCCTTCAAAACCCTCTCAATCTCACTATCTCTACCAAATTTGGACCACCCACGTATGACTATGTTATATGTCTCGCTATCAAATGGCACTTTTTCTTTCATTTTATTTAGGAGCGAACTTGCAGTGGCTACGAAAGAACGCATACAAAGGCATCGCAGCATAAGTTTCAAAGACTCCAAGTCATATTCCATCCCGAATTCTTCCAATTTCCCAAACATGTGTAAAGCTTTAGAAACTCGCCTGGCCTTAACAAAACTATCCATAAAAATAAACAATGTTTCATAATTAGGGTTCAACCCTTTCGCCCTCATTTCACTTAACACATTGATCATATAATTAAAGAATTTCCTTCTCCCTAACGCTCTAAGAACTACATTATAACTGTCAACATCCTCAAATACCTTACCATGCTCAATTGCCCACTCGAAAAGAGTAACCATAGCTTGCCCACTCAAACTCCCTCTGTTCAGTACTTTAGCAACTAAATCAGAACTCACCTCAAGATCAACAGCAGCCACTGTTAATGCACGTTTAATTGCAGTTTTTCCATTCAATTTCTGAATAAAAATCCCTCTTAACTTATCTTCAGGTGACAATAACATCTCCAGATTTTGGTTCAATTGACTCGATTCCGAACTGGGTTCTTCAATTGAAGGTGTGCTATGATGGCGGATGGGTAACAGGACAGACAATTGATCCAACACATGGTGTTCGTTAATGTTCATATTGTTTTCGGTAGGTTTCTTATCATCTGAGTTCAATAGATAGCATGTTTTAACTGAAAAGGGTGATGACGAAACTGAGAAATGAAGAATTTGAGACCTGTACCTGATTTTGTTGAATCTAACAAGGAACATGCTGGTAAACCGCAGAGATTTTTAACGGAATTTAGGAGCTTTGGTGGACAGACACCAGTGTATATTAATCGATGACGAATTTGCGATTTTCAGTTTACATCCTGCACCCTAATCATGTTGTATTGTATGAGTTCGTGTTGATCGATAAAGAACGCTCCGCGATAGAAGTTGAAAGTTGCATAAATGATGAGTTAAAAAGACACCAAAAGTAACCCCATTTTTTATAGAGGTAGGGGGTAGTCGTTTTAAGTCTTGATAAATGTGAGAAGTGTGTGAGATTAATTGCTTTATACTTTCAAAGCAAATGGACATGTCATCGAAACATGTTTGATAGGATTTCGAACGATATCTTCTAAGCAGAGTTGGAGTTATGTCTATCTTAGATAAGTTGAGAGAGGGAATATTAAGATGGTTTATACACCTTTGCGTTAGACATTTAGCTACTATGATAGAAGAGGGTAGAAATTGTGACGGTCGAGAGGGCAAGGAGAGGAGGCAGATGGGGAGGACGTGTGTGTGAGCAACTGAGGATAGACATGGAAACCTTAAGTATTTATGATGACATGGCATCTGATAGGAGTTTTATTGAGCCGTAAGATTAGATAGTAAACTAGAGTATGACCTATAGGATGTAGGTAGGTTAAGCGGAAAAAGGGAGCTCCAGAGGTAGTGGTGGGGGTAGGATAAGGAGGTAGGAGATAACGACGACAATTCTAAGATAGACTAAGATGGCGTTTGATTCATAAAATGGAATATGTGGGAATTGAAAACTGTCTAAGGAATTAGAATTTGAAGGATTGGAACATAATTTAATCAAGTTTGACCATTTGTTTGGTTGTCAGGAATTGAAATGAAATCTATCAAATGAGTTGGAATTTATATGTTTTGTTTGTCGAATATAACTTCGGAATTGTAATGAAATAATGATAAATGATTAAAATACCACTTTTATGACATCTTCATATTTGAAATACTATATGATAATATAAATCGGTGACGGTGGTGGCCTGGAGACAACAATAGTGGTGGCAGTGACAACGGTGGCAGTGGTGATGCAGTGGTGGTGGAGACAGTAATGTTGTTGTTGGTGCTTCTATAGTGGCGGCGGTAGTAGTAGTGGTAATGACTACCACCATGGTGGGATAGAATATAATAGAGTAAATATAAGGGCGTAGTCGTCTTTTTTAAAAGATAGGATGAAAAGGACTTGTAATTTTTTACTAAAATCTAGAGAATTTAAATTCCGTCATATGTGAATTAGAATTATGTACTAAAACTCAACCTAAATACATGAATGGGACTGACCCAACAATTCCTTTCAGATTTTGTTGGAATCCGGCAAACCCAAAACCACCTAAAGGATGGCTATTTGTCTTGCATTTGTTTATATTCCTTTGTACACGCTGATGTTTCTTTCTCTGGTGCAACGTTCTTTTCCTTTTTTGTGATTTGTTTTTCTGTATTTGCTTCTAACCTTAAATTTTCATCTTTTTTCTTTCACTCCTTTTTTATATTGTTCAGCTTTTTTGGGCTAGCTTTCTTTTTTCGCACACACTTTCTGTAACCTCAGAAGTTTTTACAGAAACAACTGACATACTATTTGGTGTAGGTGTCATGTTTGCGTATGTCTCACCCCACACAACCCCTACTTTCGGATGGGATATAATGAGCTTGTTTCAGTTACCCGTGTTTGAGTTATGTCAGTGTATTCTTTATAAATCAGTCATGTCCATCTTATCTTCCCCATAACCACATCATGTGGGATTCATTGGGTTTGGTTTAATTTGGGTTACTGTAGGTAAAAAAAATTGAATATATTTTTCGTACAAGCCACTAATTGCGTCCATAACTCTTAGTGCATCCATGTCGAGGTCAAAATGTTGGTAGAAATCATGGTTTGCCCTAAAACTGAATCAGATGGCCACATCAAACAAATATGACGACAAACAAACCCACAACCAATATGGAAACAAATGCGAATCAACAAATGACATATCAATGTGTCACAATAACAAACAAGGAAAACAAAAGGCAAAAAATGATGCAAACATATAATGTGGTTCCATAGTCTTAAAATCGTATATGTTCATACAACGAACCTGAGATGTTGTATACTGTTGATGAAACCTAGTGGGGAAGGTTGCTTGACACAAGATTACTGTTTTTCTTTCAACAAATTTTAATGCAAATATAGAAATTTTAAGCTAGAGAATATAATTTTGATATTTAGAGCGGTCTACGTGAGCCCACCTTAAGACACAAAGATTCAATAATGTTGTTCTTTAAGATGTAACATAAACCATTGCACAAATGAAACATCTCACTTAAGAAACTCCAAGTTACCAATTTTATAAAATCTCTAATAAAAAAATTGATTAACCTCAAAATACGGGATATTAATTTTCTAGAAAATCTTTGAAATGTCCGTTCTATTTTAGTGATAAAACCAACCAAAACACAAATTCTAACGAATTTTTACTTACAACCCGAATTGAGTAGCAAAATAAACAGGACATACTTATAACCGGAATATAACTATATACAAGCTACAATTACTACACCTATGAGATACGGTGTTAAACTACTATATACCAAAAGTAAGTTCGTAGTCTTCAAGTCCACCGATAAATCTCCAAGTCAAACAACGGGTTCTTTCCTTTTATTTGTCTTCTTTCCTGAAAGGGGTTGACACTTTAAAGGTAAGTCAACGCTTAGTGAGTTAGATAGTTAAGTATTACATATTAATATCGCACATGTGTATAAACATACATAATAAACTTTTATCAACAAAAGAGTTCAAAACATCATCTAAATGCAAAACGAGACTTACAAGGAACCGAGTGAACAAATACGTACTGGATGCTAAGATCATAGAATTCCATATTCAAACCACTATAACATACCATACCATTGATGCTCAATACAACAAAGAAACATGACCAATAACCAGATATACTCAACAACGTTAGAATACCAATAAATATCAAGAACCAAAAGATTGAATCGGTCAACATAACGAGAACAGTGCATCACCCCGTCCTTCACCTTCCGGGCTCATGCCAAAGTCCGAGTCAGAATCGTACATCACGGGAAACTTCGCACTGCCCGTCTTCCTCTACCGGGTGTGTGCCAAGGTTCCCTACTCATTGTTCTTCCTCCTTTTTGAGCAATGAGTATCCACAACCGCAGAAAGTCTCACCCGTCCAACCCAGGATCTTGACTTCGCCATAAACTTTCGGCGTGCCACACGAAGTAGTACCCGTACTATGAAGTACAATTCAAGGAGCAAAACAACGAGTCTGGATCCAAAAAGCAAACCGATGAAACGAGATCATAATACGGAATAGACTCAAGAGACAGAATCAAAGACAAATCAAGATAGTGTGACTCAATTCAAGACCAGAAATCTTCATATGAAAATATATATATATTCGAAACAATATGTAACCATTAACTATATAACTCACCGAGCAACCGTACAATACCGAAAAGCTCTGAAATGAGCTCACAAAGCAAGTCAAAAGCTACCACACTTAGAATGCTTCCAAACCCTCAAACCTAATTACCCCCTGGAGTGAATGTACAAAATCTCATAAGCAACCAATATAAGAAACTCAAGTTATATTTTCTATTTAAACACTTTACATAGATTCATATGTACAACTGCTACTTGGATATCTGTTTTGTCCATTTTAAACTCGAATTCATGACTTGATCATAAAATAAGAAATAAACTAAACTATCTAACCACTTGATCATAAAATAAGAAATAAACTAAACTATCTAACTAAAGAAATTGACATCATCGCATTTGGATTTTTCTATAATTTTATACAGTTTTTCAAAGTATGCACATTTTCAGTGCCTTCGTAAGTCAAAATTCTCATTTTCATACATTTTTCGTACCATTTCAATTCCAAATTATTCCAATTTCTGAATTTCAACTTAATATAACATATTTGACATAAACAACCAAAATCCAACATTTATTTCATCATTTGTATTATCTCCCAAATCTTTGACACAATCAAGTCAAAGTTCATATGATAAACTTGCTTAAATCTTGATAATCTTTTGAACCTAATGATCATTTCATGCCATAAATACTAAAATGTACCCATTTTATACACTTAAGATCAAACCCATATGAAACCCTAACTCTTTCTTAACATGTAATCCATATATCAAGAATGTCAACCAAGAACAAGTGCAAAGATGGATTGTACATTTAGTTGATGATCAAATCCTTCAAAAATCTCGCAATTCCTCTTTGATTTGAGTTTGAATCGAGCCTATATATGTAAAAATCGCACCTCTATTGTGTGTGAGTTCTGAACTCAAAATGACATGAAAATAGGGCCAAAAATCCAATTTCTTATGCTAAATCCCGAGTTGGGTCGGATTGACCTAGCTAGGTACCTATTTTGACTATCAACACTTAAAATATTCATAACTTTTCCCTCTGACCTCCGTTTTCTATGAGGTTTTCATCTACAAGCTCATAAAGAGATATTCTATAACCCCCAACATAAATATTCCAGAAAAGATCTCCCAAAAAATCAGTTTTACGTATCTATTTGACGTGAAATTTTCCCAAATCCTTTCATATACTCCTAAGAAGTATAATTCTAAAATTTCAAACTCAAACTCCCACTAAATTATAGGTTCTCTTATATGGACATTATTAAAAACACTAAGTAAAATTTTCCACTTTGACATAACATGCATCACAACTTCTCACATAATATTCTCTTTAACATAATAATTAAACATACTTAGCAAATAATTTGGTCATATTAGAAATTGGATGTTACAACAAATGTATATACAAAACTCTTCACTTAAGCAAGAGTTTGAATAGATTGTCAACACACTGAATAAATCAATATATAGTCCAACAACAGTATTTTTGAAGCTCAGGAATGTTCAAAATTTATTTTTTACTGAAATCTGGCCGTTGGACAGTGCAATGTCTCAAATTGCAAAAAAAACTCAAAATTTCAATCACGTACATCGAATAGAGTTTGGATAAAAAAACAGTAACATTTTATTCGAAGTGGTTGAGACACTTTTTAACATCTTTAAAATAAAATAATCAAATCAATTTTTTGTTAAAAACCAGAGTTTTCACAATTTATACCTTCCATCACTTACACATATAAAACACGAGTAAAGTCTTTCCTTTTTTCGTTCCTATGGTTAGTTGAAAATTGTTATTTCCGTTTTTGTATTTTGAAATTACGATTTTCCTCTCCTTAGTTTACATTTCATTGTTGTTTTCGTTCTTATAATTTACAATTTATTGTTATTTTCATTTTTGCGCTTTACAAATTTTTCTTTTGTTCCTATAATTTACAATTTATGTTGTTTTAGTCCTTATGTTGTCCAATTTATTACTATTTTCGTCCCTCATACTTAAAGATGAGAGTTACCTTCAAGAACGAAAATAAATAATAAATTACAAACCGCTAATACAAAAGTAGTAATTTTTAACAAATAATAGGGACGAAAAACTTAGGAGTCGTTTACCCAAACGATTCCGATAAACGTTTACTGATAAGAGTTCTTTACTATTTATTATCTTACCCCGTAATATTCTGATACATTAGAATGACATTGTATGCAACAATGTATCCGCTAAGCGCTAACTGTAACACCCGAAAATTTAGAAGCTCATGATTTATCTAATTAATTCCTTGGCAAGTGTGCGTGTGTGTATACATATATATATACATATATATATATATATAAGTACATAGTCTATAAGTGCTTTGTAAGGAAAGCTGAAAATGAAGACTTTAGGGGTGGGGTTGCAGTCCTATAACCCTACCATGTCTTATCCTTAGAAGATTAGAAGAGGGGGGGGGGGGTTTACCTGCAGCTTCTGACCCATTCTTGTTTATTACCCCTTTTTCTTAAGGTTTCCTCTTTTCCATGGGGGATTTTATCTTCCATGTAAACTCTAGAGTAGGATTTTTACTTGGGAAGGGGGAAGTACTCGGGAAAGAAAAAAAAGAAAAGAGAAAGGAAAGGGGAAAAGGAGAAGCATCTCCTCACTGGAAGAAGGAAGCAATCAAGAGATAAAACAACCCTGTAGAGCCGGCTGTTAGTAGAGGAAGAAGCAGTCTCGTGGAGCCAAAGAAACAGCAGCCGCTGTTGATCGAAAGCCGGGAAAAGAAGCAGCAAATCAGCCGCTGTTTGGCCGAACTGCAGGAAGAAGGGGAAACAAAACAGCACCAGCAGGTGCTGTCCGCATTCTCTGCCCCTTCTCGGACCACCAGCAGGTACCGACTGCGTTTTCCGTTGTTTCTCAGGCCACCACCAGCAGCAGCGAGCACTGCTGTCCGTCGCTTCTCGGACCGCCAACAACAGCAAACGGCACCAACAGGTGCAGATCTGCCGTGTTCTTCACCAACAGCAAACARCAAGTTTGTGCTTCACCGAGCCGCAAGCATCGTGTCCGTGGCTGCCTGCACCGAGCCTCGAACAGCAGCAAGGAGCCAACAGCARCAGCAGGGCTGTCTGAGCTTTCTGCTTCTTCTCGAGCCACCAACAAGTGTGTGACCTGCGTTTTCTACTTCTTCATAGACCACAAACAGCAGCCGAACAGCAGTGCCTGCTGTCGTTTCCTTCCTCGTCCCGACTGCCCAATCGGCGCACAGCAACAGCAAGACAACAACAGCAGCAGGAAATCAACAGCCTTGTTGCGCGTTCTTCGTGCACTCGTCAAGCAGCAGCAGCAGCAGGAAATCAGCAGCAGTCGCTGCCGTGACAGCACTGGACAGCAGAAGGCGCCCCTTCTTCCCTGTCCGTCTTTTTGGCTGYCGTCCAATCCATGTTGAGGTGTTGCCCTCTTGAGCTTGGATCTTCTTCCGTCTACCGGTTAATTCTTAGAAATTGGGATTTATCCTAATTTCCTACAAGGTGAGTTCATACTAACTAATTATACAATTTTACTTAAAGCATTATTGTATCATTTGTGCAAGTATTATTAATGTTAAATCATAATGCTTAGTAAATTATGGATCTTGAAACCACGGTTAGGACCAGTGGGTGATAGTAACTTAAGTGACCAATGGTTTACTTCTTTTTATTTGAGGGATTAAGACTTAATTGTTATCCGTCGAAAACCGTGGAAACCCGTATGTTTATATGTAGATTTACCTCTAGTTRCGAGAAGTGTTGCGATACCTTAGGAAAACCATTTGAGATTTCCTTGATGTCTTATGTTTCCTTACTTAGACTTGGGTTATATTTAAATAATTCATATACTCGAAATGTTTARTAAGAAGGACTCGAAAGTTGATTTCTTTACTAGGTGTTAGGGGTGATTTCGACTCGAATTGGGCATTGTGATTATTATGCAACTTCCAAGTCCACCTCCTTTCCCTTTTCCCTCGGAAATAGGCATTGTGATTATTATGTAATTTCYGAGGCGTAGAGCTTGTGATCACGACCGACTACATGACTGGTTTAGGTTGATGTCGAAGGTTTTATACCGATAAGTGATGCTCTATAACGTTGATCTATGAATTACTTTGTGTTCCGTCATAATTAATGATAAATCGGGTCTCCCCCGTCATCTTTGGATGTCTTGA
>NC_037536.1:7624394-7625520 GCF_001531365.2 Cynara cardunculus var. scolymus | reverse complement strand
GGACAACCACGTCACTAGCTGAGGCCTCTCAAAAGGCTTCAGTTGTTGAAACAAGCCTTACCCCCGAGACATGTTCTGTTAACCCTCCCAGCTCTTCAGTGATTTCTCCCATCACTGTCGTACCAGTGGCACCTTCACCAACCACTTCAGTGACCCAAATCACTGAAAGTGTAGATATCAGCGCTGCCACCGCTGAATACACACGTCTTTTCTCAACCATTTTCTCTTCTCCTCCCTCCTTAGTCTTTACACATGTCGATGATGTATCAACGACTGTCCTTTCTGATAATGAGACACGCACCACAGGACCTGAGGTTGCTCCTCTTGACTCTCATCAGCATACGGATGTCCATCCTCTCGAGGACATCTTTGCTCCCACCAGTGACACTCCTTTTGATGTCACTGAAGGCCTCTCAGGTACTCCATCTTCCTACCCCTTCATTTCTTCTAACCTTGAGCCTTTAGCTTACACTTCTTCTTTTGCAGGTCCTTCTTTGATGCATCAGCCTGATGCTCAAGAAGTGGAAAAGGGAGAAAGAGAGAAAGATGATGGAGGAGAAGAAGACATTGATGATGACTATGATATGGCATCTGATGTCAAGCTTCTCCTTCCAACCGTTGATACCGTTCTCTCCAAGGTCAACGAAGTTCACCAAGAGATGCCCCGCCAAGGCAATCTTGATGCGAACTTCCTAGCCCTTCAGGCGGACGTTCAAGAAGTTCAGAGTCAGCTACAGACTCTCCAGGAAGCTGTTCACGCCAACAACGACGCCATCGCTGTTCTTCACAGCAGGGCTGACGATGCTCAGGCGATTGCTGATCAGCAACTTGGACTTCTTCAACAAATCCTGGATGCTGTTCGTCAACCAGCTCCAGTGAGTGCACCCTCCTTTTCTGCCAATGATCGCGCCCAGCTCCATGAGACGCATGAGGCAACGAAAACTCTAGCCAATGTTTTGCAAAGGCTGGAGGATTCCATGGTTCTCCAGCGACAGCGCTTGGACGAACTCTCTGGCCAGTTTTCTCAAGTCTTAGCCAGAGAGGGGGAGATGAGGTCCAACGCTGGTGGATCATCAGATGCTGCTCCTACAGCTTCTCAGGCTGTTGGCCCAGTATCAGCTTCAGT
>NC_037536.1:7619931-7621739 GCF_001531365.2 Cynara cardunculus var. scolymus | reverse complement strand
GATTGTTTAGATAGATTTTCTTTACCTTATCTTTCCGCAAACARTCTTGTAAAATCTGTATTGATCTTCTCTATCAATATATATTTTAAATTTGAAAATATTGTATTTGTATTCATCCCCCCTTTCTACAAACTGTTTCTATTCTTTTAGACCCTTACGGGACCAACAGTATATAATATTTATATACGGCAAATGTAACAAATAAACTCATACACCCTCCTCACCTTTGGTGAGGTTTGAACCCCTGACCTCCTATGAGACCAAAAACTACGGTACCGCTAGGTCAAAAGCTCTTTGGTACGTATGATCTAATTATGATGCGTGGAAAACTTATTTTTAAAATTATATTTTTATGTAGTGATGAATATACGTATCGTATATTGATTGATCTGTTTCAAAAAATAATCATCTTATCACACTTAAACTAAAATTAGCTTAAAATACAGTATTTTTATAAGAGTAATATCTAATACTTTCGATAAGAGTCCTATCCAACATTTACGTCTAATTATAGAAAATTATGATTAATAAAATATTATGATATATATAATCAAAGAGTCTTTGTACTTTTAGAAGATTAGGGGTTCAAATCTCACTAAATATAAGGAAGGTGTGTGAGTTTATTTGTTCTATTTATTTATATAAATATTATATACTTAAAAAAACTTAAACTATACTATATTATAAAGCATTTGACAAAAACTCTTAAAAACCATTTTTTATGCATGAAGTATTGTATATTGATGCATATTACTTAAAATTCAAGATTACAAATAAATTATGCTTAAGTACAACTTAGGGGCTGTTTGTTTGGCTCTTAATGGTGACATTAAGAGCCAACCTCTTAATTGGTAAGAGGTAAAGGCTGTTTGGCAAAAAAAATAAGCCTCTTAATGGTTACATTAATCTTTTAACCATTTTGTGTCTAGGGCCTCACTCAACCATTCAGATTGCATTTCTTCTATCTTCACCCTTCCACACCCCTTCTCTTCCAGCCATTTTGTGTCGCTTCATGAGAACTCGTCGCCTTCCACAGCCATCGTCGGTCGCCATCGCCAGTCACCTCCACAGCTTCGTCGGTTGTCGCCGGTCACCTCCACAGCTTCGCCATCGTCTCCTTCACGAACTCGTCGCCTTGCACAAGTTGCCGGTTATCGCCTGCTCAAAACCAAACTTCCTAATTAAACCCCATTTCCACCCACACCGTCAGCGTTCGGGAGCCCCAAATTGGACCCAACGTAGACACCCAGTTGAATCTCTCACTAATCCCCCTTTTATCGTTCGTTGCTTGATTCTTGAATCCAACCAGATTTTTGTTTCTTCATCATACTCCTTTTGAATTTCTTGTTTTTGTGGATTTTTCATCCCTCGACTTGACAGAATCGTCGGTGACGAGTTCTTTTGCATTCCGAGCTCGCGATTGACTTTTATAATGAGCTTTAAACAAAATTTGGTTAGACTAATATGAAATCTTGTTTTGAACTAATAATGTTACGTTTGTTTGGATTAATATGAAATATGTAGTTATTTTTATAAAATAATTGTTTTATTCAGATATCTGCCAAACAGCTCTATTTCATTCAGTACTAAATCATTCTAACCACTTAACCATTCTGCACCAAACCATTCAGCAACCGCCAAACAGCCCCTTATTAAAGCTCCATGTTTGAATCCATGTAACTAGCTGTGAATATACATAATCAAATAGAAGATAAACATCTCATTTTAAAATATAAAAAATCTAAAATATAATTAGGATAATTATCGAGTTTAACAAAATAATTAATTATTATCTTTATAAGACAATT
>NC_037536.1:7617633-7619016 GCF_001531365.2 Cynara cardunculus var. scolymus | reverse complement strand
ATGATAAATTTCTAATTTTTAATCTATACTATAATTATAGAATCTAGTTAACTTTATATTAATAAATTATAATATTTTAAAGACTTTGATTATTTATATAAAATTAATCATATTTTAATGTTAAATTAACATATCCACGGATACAAGTATACTTTATATGATCTTGGTACACATTTAGTCCATGTACTTGCATCTTGAAGTGTCAATAACTTAATTATTCAAAATGGAATAATTCGTTGAGTTTTTTTTTTCAACTTTTCCCTATAAAATATAAGAAAGATATGTAGTTTCATCTATTATATGTATATATTATATATAGAGAGGAGCGATCAAATGCAAACCATTCAATTTGTACAAACCGTRCAAACCACCCTCATCCGTTGATTTCATTGTTTAATCTTGTGAAATTTTTTCATGAAATTGTTTAATCTTGTGAAATTGTTTCATATAATATTTTTTTTAATGAAGTTTTTTCATATAATACTTAATGAAATTTTAATGAAGCTGTTTCATGTATTTTTCTAAAATTAGGATAATGAAGATGATAATATCCATGATTAACACCCTCCACAATAAAAATGATTAATCAACCTCTCATAATTACAAAAAAATGAACAAAATGAAAAATTATGATATGTTGAATAAGATTTATACGGTTTGTACAAATAATATGGTTTGCAAAGTAAACCTCCCCCCTCTCTCTCTCTCTCTCTCTCTCTCTCTATATATATATATATATATATATCGGGCCAAGATCAAATGTTAACCATCATTTTTGTGTTAACCTTATTAACTGATCTTGGTCATCCAAATCTATAATCAACGGTTAAGATTAATCAATAAAAAAAATTAAATTTTGAATTTTAATGAGGCCTAGTGAACAATGATGAAAGGGACATTTTGGGAAGAAAAAATACACTTATCAAGGGTATTCTAGTWAATTGAATTCATTTGTAACCCCAAACAATTAATGGGGAGTTACAAACAATCAAATCCCAAAAAATATGCATTCATATTATTATTATTATTTTTACTATTGATCTTCCATGTTCATTCTTGTATGAATTCCTAAATCGCATAAGAAACACKSTAGTAACRATTTTCGGTATTGATCAATTTGAACACAAATGAACCGTGAACACAATTTGAACAAAAATGAACAATCGTGAACACAAATGAACCGTGAACACGATATGAACACAAATGAACACGATATGTGCAATATTTGGCCCATATATTTACATACATAGACGTCCCACAAAATTAAGGTAGCATATGTTAATTTGTGTTCATCTGTTAATTTGTTCAAATTGTGTTCACGGTTCATTTGTGTTCAAATGGTGTTCACGGTTGTTCATTTGTGTTCAAATTGTGTTCACGGTT
>NC_037536.1:7596352-7617166 GCF_001531365.2 Cynara cardunculus var. scolymus | reverse complement strand
TATAACGGTGATTATCACACCCATATCACATGATTATCACACCAAAAATTTAACTTATCAATTAAAACGATAACCCAAGTGATGCATAACATTGATTATCACACCCATATCATATGATTACACCGAAAAATTTAACTTATCAACCAAAACGATAACCCAAGTTATGTATAACGGTGATTATCACACCAATCTCACATGATTATCACACNTGATTATCACACCCATATCACATGATTACACCAAAAATTTAACTTATCAACCAAAACGATAACACAAGTGGTGTATAACGGTGATTATCACAACCTATCACATGATTATCACACACATATCACATGATTATCACGTGATTAGGGTTGCTTGTTCTTGGTCGATCACCGTCGATCAAGGTTTGTTTCGGTCGGTTGTTTTGTGCTTTGAAGTTATGAATCTCCTTGAATTCTTAACCGTTTACTAGATAATGATAAGGTTAATGATAATAATGATCGTGTTTAAAAGATTTGATGATATCATTTCCATTATTACCCTTTTAATTTTAATTTTTTTTTGAATCTTTTTCAATTTCAATTTTAATTTTAAAAATCTTCCAATTTTATTTTTTTATCACAATGTGAGGTTATTGGGTTGTTCTTGCGTTCTCGTAAATTACAGGGGTTCTCGTTTGAACCCTTCCTTATATATATATATATATATATATATATATATACACACACTTTTTAAGTCTTAAAAGGATAAAACTTCCAAAAGTTTGATTACTTTTTTAGTGAAGTGATGTGGAGATAGTTTTTATACAAGTTGTTTTATAAGTTTGATAAGCATCCATTAATCAAATAATTGTTTAATTCAAGTTGTTTTCTATGTTTAAGATTGTTTATTTTGAATAACATTTTTTTCAAAGAATATGTCAAAAATGCAAACCATTAGATAGAATTTATTTAAACATTTTCAAACTATAGATCTTTAAATATGTATTTTAAAGTTATGTTTTATATACAATTTATTTAAGATGAAAAATGGCTGCAGAAATAACCTGATCCTTTTATTTATCCTTATCCAGATTACATGACACCTCATCAATTTGAAACCTTGCATATGTGTGAGACAGATTAGTAAATGACATTATGTTATATTACCCACAAAAGTTTAGTTAGGAAAATTTAATATTTTAGGAATGTATGTATTTGGGAACTATAAATATTTTAAAAATGTATGTACTTAGTCCGAGCTTATGTGCAACCTTATATCACTTTCTAAAAGGGTATTTTGGAGAGTAAATTTGGGGATTCTACATATTCTTACACGATATCAGAGCCAAGTCTATCATTCTATGGACATGACACTCTGGCTTGCTCCCTTTCGACACTCCTGGACAATTTGTGTCCATCTAGCCTCCATTGGAGGGGGAGTGTTGAAGTCACACATCGGCTAGATTTGGACCATTTCTCTTGTATGGAACCTCCCGTTCCTTCTTAAGGGCTCTATTGAGGGGGATATGGAGGTTCCACATATTCTCAGATTTAGGATATTTAAATATTTGTGAGTGAGTGTACGTAAATATACATGAAAACATTCATCATGTATATTTGATTCTTATGGTTCTCAGATAAAGTCATCCATTATATTATGCCTAAGTATGTCGCGGAACGACAAATTTTGATGATAGGAGTCGAAATTTGTGTTCCATATATTGTTAAACAAAAAAATTAGTTTCGACATACTACTGTAGCCTCGCATTTTTTCTGCACCAATGACCAATGGTACTATAAAACAAATCATAATAATACACTATTAAAAGTTATAACAAAATTACACTACAAGATACATATATGGCGATGGCACAGACAAACATACACACATGTAAAAATATTATACGCATATCATACAAACATATATACATGGATAAGAGTTATATTACATGGATAATTACCCGTTTCTTTACCCGCTATTTTAAATGGATTGGATAATGGATTAACCATTACCCTACTCTTACCTTATCCATTGCCAGCCTCTAGCTAATTCATGACTAAAGTAATGCTATACATAGAAAAATAAAATGTAGGATCACTCTTTATTGATACACTTCGTGCATGTCATTCTTCTTCCTTGTCTTCCAATCTGTCATGTTGAAGTCAATAATCTTTCCACTGCATCCCTTCTTCTTTTAAGTTTTGGTCTTCCAGGCAATCTTCTTGGCAACGGTGACAAGGGGCTGATGTGATTGGTTTTCAGCCACATTTTGATTCCATTTAAAGGTCTTAAATGATGAGTGTATGACTGAATAAACATGTTTTTTCTGAAACAATCTGGAACATAACTTTCTGGAATCTTGTTTACGTACAAGATCGTAGCCATAGCATGGGCACGAAGCAAACCCGATACTTTCCACATTCTACAAGTACATGATCTTTCATCTACATCAACTATAAAAGTATCTAACCCACTTTTAACCTCAAAAAGATCACCCCTGCATGGAAGTACATGCCAAAATCTACATGGAAATGAGAAATTAGTGAGTTTATGAACAATGAGATCTAAAGTATATAAGCGACAAAATAATACCTTTGTTGTTCCTTTAAGTGCTCAAAATTTTTCCAAACAGCAGGGCATATATTATCCACCCATTTCCTAGATCTCTTTCTCATTTTATCCATCCTTTCAATCATTATCAATCTAATAGTTTCAAGCAGAGTAAGGATTGGCTTTCTTCTAGCATTTACCAATAGTGAGTTAAAACACTCACTAATGCCATTTTCGACAGCATCACGGGCATTATGCGTCTCAAAAAATGCACGCGACCAAGTATGAGGTGCTTTTTGCCATAAGGTACAAATATGCATCAAGGTTGGCCACTTTGAATTCACATGAAAAAAAATCAAAACAGTTAACAAAAGCATAAAAGGAGATAGTCCTAACAAACGAAACACATTTTAACAACTTAAAACAATAACAAATAGCTTATAATAGCTCAAAAACAACTTAAAACAGTTTTGGAAGTTTAAACACCTTTGATTTCAGACATCACTTCTTCAAATTGTTGTTCATATGACGCTTTAGAGGCTGCATAAAAAAGGTTTCTGAATTGTACACCACTAAACTTCTTCCTAAAATTTGCATAAATGTGTCCAGCACATTGTCTGTGTTCAGCTACCGGGAGCATATCCTTGACAGCCTCAATCAGCCCCTGTTTCAAGAAACAAAAAGTTATTTTTTTGATTGAAAACAATTATAAGAGGCATAAAAAAACACTTAAAAGACGTAGAAACGGCAAAAAAAAATGTACCTTATGTTGATATGAATCAAAGTTGTACCAGTACCATCATTCAAAGATAGGTCTTCTTTCAACAAGTTAATAAACCACGTCCAATTTTCTTTGTTTTCAATATCACCACCGCCCAGGCATTTGGGAATATTTGATTTATTGGCATCTCGACCAACGGCCGAAAACAACTCTCCTTTGCATATTGTCTTTAAGAAGCACCCATCATGCGCAATCACTCTTCTACAACCACTAATCCAACCTTCTTTCAATCCTTGTAAACATATATAGAAGCCTTGAAAGTAAGTCTTCCCATCGGGGTTGACTTCAACACTCATTTTTACTGTAGATCCAGAATTGGTTCTTCTAATTTCTTCTCCGTACTCCCAAAGTTTACCATAATGTTTCTTCATACCTTGCTCAAATTCACTAATCGCATGTGTCCTAGCCCTAGCACATTGGTTGATGCTCACTAGACACTTGTATTTCTTCATCACAGCAGATTGCAAGTCTACTAACTTCATATCAGGATTTTCCCTCAATCGACTGGCAAACTACTTAGCAATAAACTTATAGTTCATCAATGAACCAAACTTAAAGTTTCTTGCACACATATGCTCATCCACAAGAGATTTCACTTGGAATGATCTCTCATTTGCCATCCAAGTTGCCCATAATCTCCAAGGGCATTTCGGTTGATCATTACTAACTTCCCTTCCACATCTTGCTAATAGCTTAGTATGGTCATTCCTTTTAAACCATATTTGGTAACCATTGGCTAATGCATAATTTGTTATGCATTCTTTGAGTTGTGTTGGGCTTTCATATCTCTCATCTAGTATAGGTTTCATGATCTTCCAATGTGTTTTTGGATTATGTATTGGATATTTTCCACCTTCTTGTGTGAGATCATGCTTTTCATCATCATTATTTATATTGGTCTCAACAATATTATCCCTTTTTAACTCCCCATTAAGATCATTTAAAAACTTTTCATGCTCAAAAGCCATCAAATCTTCTTCTCTCACATTATCATACTCTTTTCCAATATATTTTTGTGTCACTAAACCATGCCCAATTTTTTGTCTAAATTCAATTATTTCATCTTCACCTTCGGATATGTGATCTATAGAAGGAGCATCAGAAACATCATCATCATCACTAGATGAACTATCACTATCATTATCATTATCATCTTGTCTCAAGTACTCTGTTAAGTCTTCAGCAAAATCATCTAAATACACATAAATTATCTTCCTACTTTTGAGTCCACATTCAATAAAACTCTTAAAATCCACATTACATTTAAGTTTTCTTAAACCATTTCCTAAGCCCTTACCAGGTTTACAAAAATATATGTTTTCACACAATGTGTATATTTCATTCTTCAAAAAAGCAACAAAATCAATGTATTCCATGTTGCCAATGTCAAAAGTTTCATAAAATTTTCTCAACCCATTACCATATTCAAGTGGCCAAAATACAAAAAATACATGTATAATGTACCTCGAAAGATATTGATGAAGATGTCATCCTGAAGATATTGAAGATATTGACATCTTCATCAATATCTTTCGAGGTACATTATACAGGTGTTCTTGGGCATGGTTTAGTGACACAAGAATATAATGGAGAAGAACATGATAATGTGAGAGAAGAAGATTTCATGGCTTTTGAGCATGAAAAGTTTTTAAATGATATTAATGGGAAGTTAAAAAGGGATAATATTGTTGAGACCAATATAAATAATGATGATGAAGAACATGATCTCACACAAGAAGGTGGAAAATATCCAATTCATAATCCAAAAACACATTGGAAGATCATGAAACCTATACTAGGTGAGAGATATGAAAACCCAACACAACTCAAAGAATGCATAACAAATTATGCATTAGCCAATGGTTACAAAATATGGTTTGAAAAGAATGACCATACTAAGCAATTAGCAAGATGTGGAAGGGAAGTTAGTAATGATCAACTGAAATGCCCTTGGAGATTATGGGGAACTTGGATGGCAAATGAGAGATCATTCCAAGTGAAATCTCTTGTGGATGAGCATATGTGTGCAAGAAACTTTAAATTTGGTTCATTGATGAACTATAAGTTTATTGCTAAGTAGTTTGCCAGTCGATTGAGGGAAAATCCTGATATGAAGTTAGTAGACTTGCAATCTGTTGTGATGAAGAAATACAAGTGTCTAGGAGCATCAACCAATGTGCTAGGGCTAGGATACATGCGATTAGTGACTTTGAGCAAGGTATGAAGAAACATTATGATAAAACTTTGGGAGTACGGTGAAGAAATTAGAAGAAACAATCCTGGATCTACAGTAAAAATGAGTGTTGAAGTCAACCCCGATGGGAAGACTTACTTTCAAGGCTTCTATATAAGTTTAGAAGGATTGAAAGAAGGTTAGATTAGTGGTTGTAGAAGAGTGATTGCGCATGATGGGTGCTTCTTAAAGACAATATGCAAAGGAGAGTTGTTTTCGGCCGTTGGTCGAGATGCCAATAATCAAATATTCCCAAATGCCTAGGCGGTGGTGATATTGAAAACAAAGAAAATTGGACGTGGTTTATTAACTTGTTGAAAGAAGACTTATCTTTGAATGATGGTGCTGGTACAACTTTGATTCAGATCAACATAAGGTATATTTTGTTTGCCGTTTCTACGTCTTTTAAAGTGTTTTTTATGCCTCTTATAATTGTTTTTATCAAAAAATAACTTTTTGTTTCTTGAAACAGGGGCTGATTGAGGCTGTCATTTGTCAAGGATGTGCTCCCGGTAGCTGAACACAGACAATGTGCTAGACACATTTATGCAAATTTTAGAAAGAAGTTTAGTGGTGTACAATTCAGAAACCTTTTCTGGACAGCCTCTAAAGCGTCATATGAACAACAATTTGAAGAAGTGATGTCTAAAATCAAAGGTATTTAAACTTCCAAAACTTTTTTAAGTTGTTTTTAAGCTATTATAAGCTGTTTGTTATTGTTTTAAGTTGTTAAAGTGTGTTTCGGCTGTTAGGACTATCTCCTTTTATGCTTTTGTTAACTGTTTTGATTTTTTTTTCCATGTGAAATCAAAGTGGCCAACATTGATGCATATTTGTACCTTATGGAGAAAACACCTCACATTTGGTCGCGTGCATTTTTTGAGACGCATAGAGCCTGTGATGCTGTCGAACATGGCATTAGTGAGTGTTTTAACTCACTATTGGTAAATGCTAGAAGAAAGCCAATCCTTACTCTACTTGAAGCTATTAGAGTGATAATGATTGAAATGATGGATAAAATGAGAGAAAGATTTGGGAAATGGGTGGATGATATATGCCCTGCTATTAGGAAAAAATTTGAGCACTTAAAGGGACAACAAAGGTATTATTTTGTCGCTTATATACTTTAGTACTCATAGTTCATAAACTCGCAAACTTCTCATTTCCATGTAGATTTTGGCATGTACTTCTATGCGGGGGGTGATCTTTTTTAAGTTAAAAGTGGGTTAGATGCTTTCATAGTTGATATAGATGAAAGATCATGTACTTGTAGAATGTGGCAACTATCGGGTTTGCCTTGTTCCCATGCTATGGCTGCGATCTTGTAGGTAAACAAGATTCCAGAAAGTTATGTTCCAGATTGTTTCAGAAAAAAACATGTTTATTCAGTCATACACTCATCATTTAAGACCTTTAAACTGAATCAAAATGTGGCCAAAAACCAATCACATCAACCCCTTGCCGTCGTTGCCAAGAAGATTGCCTGGAAGGCCAAAACTTAAAAGAAGAAGGGATGCAGTGGAAAGATTATTGACTTCAACAGGACAGATTGGAAGACAAGGAAGAAGAATGACCTGCACGAAGTGTAATGAAACAGGTCATAACAATAGATCATGCAAGAATGAGAAAAAAGATGCACCATTAAAATATGTTAGACCACTAGACAGGCCTATGACTAATTTTCGTAGACAAAGCAGTGAAGGGGGTACACGAGGCGGAATGGGTTCACAAAAGGGTGTTAAAAAGGTAATGGAAAATCTTCGAGTTTCATACTAATTTTATATATCAATTGCATATTAATTTGAATTGGAGCCATCTCAAGTGGAGTCACGACCAAATCTCATCCCAAAAAAAGGTGGCCAAGTGAAAAGATAACTTTGAACAACCTACGGTAAAATACTATTGAGAAAGATGGAGAAGGTAATAGTTGTGACAAGGCGGTTCGACTTGATTAAATAACATTGTTAGACGAATGTGAATAGAATGGTTTTCTTTTTGAAAAGATGTTCACTTGTTTAGTTTTTTACATTACAAAGTAAGTAATGAAATTTACGATAAACTTGATGAACGAATGTTTTTTTTTTAATATTTTTATTCGTGAAATAGTGATCTTTTATAAACATTTTTAATTTCTGATATTATAATTTTTAGATTATATATTTGATTAATTTACAATGTTTAAATGATAAAAAATATTAAAATTAAAATTATAATGTTGTAATAGAAATTAGTGATGTTATAATAATTTTTTTTAAAAGTACAATGTTATAATAAAAAAATGTTATGTCAGCACTATTGTACATATGGACAGCCTATGTGGACGATGAGGTGGCAAAGAAACCTGGTATAATGGGTAAATTTAATTTAAAAGGTTACTCAATGCCATAACGGGTAAATTTTTGAAAGTACAATGCCCTAATAAAAAATATTTTGAAAGTACATTGTTGTAATAAGAAAAACTGAAAGTAGAATGCTATAATAAGAAAATTTATAAAAGTAGGTTGTTATTTCGCGCATTTTACCTATTTTTTAATTATCTTTTTTTCCTTTTCACTTGATACTAGTTGAACAAGAGAAGACCTTGGTAGAAAGACAAGACCATTTGCGAAAAATATTCAAACAGGGGATATTGAATACAGGGAACAAAACCATGATCATGTGAATGTAGGAAAGAACTCAAGTATGTGATGGTAAACTCCATGGAATTGTTATATGACTTGTTGCAACCAATTAATGCATAGTTTACTCTACAATCAATTAATGCGCAATCACAGCTAAACATCAGGCAAGTCTAGGAGGGAAAGCAAGTGTACATATACATCCATTGTTGTAAAATATAGTGAACTTACCTGTTGGAAATTGAAGCAATAAAGAAGTCGATTAAGAAGAGGATGATGGTTGATTAGTGTTTACATTCGATCAAGAAGAAAAAGATGAGGGTCGATTAGGAAGAGGATGTTCGATTGAGGGTGATTGAGTTTGAGGGTGAATGAACAGTTGGGTTCAAAGAGGAGGGTTTAAGAATTTTTTTTTTCTTTTTAAAAATTGGTTTTAAGTTAAAATTTCTTTTAAATAACATGTAAGCTATCCAAGTGTAATAAGTTATCCTATATGGCTTCCATGTCATTTTAAGTTTGACACATCAACAAAGAAAAACTTGTTCAAAAGGTAACAGGTTACCCAATGCTATAACGGATAAATTTTTTAAAGTACAATGTCTTAATAAAAAATATTTTGAAAGTACGTTGCTGTAATAAGAAAAACTGAAAGTTGAATGCTATAATAAAGAAATTTATAAATGTAGATTGATATTTTGTGCATTTTGTTCTATTATTAAATACAAAAATATTCAATAATGAATTTCCTTTAAAGGTATTGACAAATAAATTATAATTGTGTAATTTATAATAAACAAGAAATGTATTTTAAAGTTAGTTAATCTATGATTATGTATTTTTAATATGTTGAAGGTGAAAAATAAAGCGTAAAGACATAAAGCAAATTAATTAGTAGATATTTATGATATCAATAGTATGATTAAATCCAAAAATACTCAATATTGAAGTTATTTTGAAAGTATTGACGAAACGATTAAAATGATATAATTTGTAAAGAAAGTATTTTTTTAATGTATTTTTTTTTCATGTAAGATCATTTATGACAATATGATGATGGTATAAAATGAAAAATAAAAAAGTAAGAGATATAAAGTAAATTAAATAACTAACTATAAGGGTATAAAATATACTTTAAAAATTAAATATGATTTGATTTAAAATCTAGAGATCCTCATAGAGGTTCTGAAGCTTTAAAATTAATACATTAATCTTATAAAATGATACCTTTTAATTTATAAAGGAGTATAGATTACTGACATATTACCAACAGGATGTGATTGACATATTACCGTTGTCGATAAATTACTCAAGGACAGAGTCATCAGTAATCTTTATGTCAGAAATACATTTACCTAGGGATGGTGATTTGCCCCGACCCGGTGGGGAACCTGGTTCACCCGACCCAAACGGGGACAGGGATTCCTCGCTAAAATGGGTCCCGAGGCAGACTCAAACCGGGAACGGGGCCAAGGACGGAGGATGTTACTCAAACTGGGGCCGGGGCCGGGGTCGGAGCCAGGGATCCCCGGTAGAATCAAACTAAAAGATACTATTTATGGGGTTTGATCGAGGTTTACCGGATTTTGACTGGGGATTGCTAGAGATTTAATCGGGGAGGGGATGATTATCCCCGTACCCGCCGAGGACCGGGGCCGGGGGACGTTATTACAAACTGGGGCCAGGGATTACAAAACCCGCCCCATCCCCTCCCCGTTGCCATGCCTACATTTACCGACTAATGACCAACAATTCTTTTCTCCACCCGATTACTGACGGATCATCTTCCGACAGATCACCGAAGAAGTCGATAACCATGTTGTTGAAAACCATAATACTACTTATGTCAATTATTTGTCTTTAATCTATCATTAATAATATAATTTTTTTAAATACATTTTTTATTTTATGTAATTAAATGTATCATGAAATCTATTTTTAATACACAAAATAAAGTCATATCAACAATATCAAATAGAAGATATACACAGTGCTATGTCGACTTATGTACGTCTCGTTGACTTTTACGGATTCCTTTCCTATTTATTATGATTTTATCCATATACAAAACTTCGACATATGACAATGCACTAACATCCATACAATATTCAAATCCAATAAAAATGTTGTTGGTAACCAAATTCAATTCTCGCAATTAAAGATGTGCAAAAATCAACCGGTCCAATTGGAATTAGTTGATTCAATTAGTACCGACCGACCATAATTGGATATCCAATTGTAATTGGATTGGATCGGATTGAAATTTTCAACATCCAAATTGAATCGGTCGGTTCTCAGATGGTAGTCCAAAACCGAACTGATCAACATCCAATTACCCATCCAACTATAATCCAATTAATTTATTTTCAAATTGCTTAACTCGGAATTTGTTTTATGTGAGGCTTTGAATTTTGAACTTCCTTGTGTTGGTTTTAACACATATTAAAGTGATTAATCAATTTGTATCATTGTTGGAGAATTAGATTAAATTAACATATTGGATGGATCAAATTCCAACGGATCATCCATTGGATATCCAATAAAAGCATCCAATGAATGGAAACAAACCGATCCAATCATCTATTGGATTGGATTTGACCAGTTATCAAATGTTAATCAGATCGGATCGGTTGGCAAAATCCAACATCCAATGGATGATTGGATCGGTTCGGTTCGGTTCCTCTCACATCCAATGGATGTCAACCAATGAACAACCCTACTAGCAATGAAGGAGAAGGGGTGGAAATATGGCAAACATCATATCTTCAAAAGCCTTTAACCCGTAATCCATTTATTCTTAAAAAGCTTATTTTCACGCTTTCCGCTCTTGTTGATGCTCTTCTGCACGCTTTCTCTCTCTATGTTCAATTCTTTCAATTTGTTATCTATATTCTTGAATTTGTTCATTTACTTGTCGTGCTTATAAAACATGTATGGTTGCGATGAGTCAAAGTAAATTATATTGAGTTGTTAAGCGTCTTAATATGAGAATAAACAAACCTAATCAAAGATGTCTCTCGTTGACAATGAGTTCTAAGGGTACTAAAACTCCCCGATGAAAATGTAAGGGAGAAATTATGATTATAAAAGGCCTAACGACATATAAATCAGATCTAATAAAATGATGTTCGTTGTTTCTGCCCTATGAGATGCATTCATTAAGGATCCCTCATTGCATCAGCATACCTTCCTCATCACCTCTTCCCACATAACGTGAACTTCTCCATAAAAAGGAACAAAAGAAACTTATTTATTTGCTAAAAAGATGCACAAAAACTATATATTAAAAATGGTAAAAATATGCATCTGTTGGGGAAAAAGAAGTGGGAAATTGGATTGGTTTTTAATAAACTAAACTAATCCAACATGCCACTACATCCACTCGAGGGTAAGGTCTGGAAAGGTAAGATGTATGCAGACGTTTTAGGCTAAAACGGTTGTTTCCTTGAAGACACTCGACTTGTGCACAACTGTGAACAAACATGTATAAAAAAATAATGACTCATATGATAGATGAAGCACGAAAGATAAGGAAGACAAACACACAAAACAAGGCAAAAATACACTTCTCTTTAATCTAAACTACCAAACCTCTACATCCCCAAACCTGTTTTTATTGTCCTATGTCTCCAAGTTATCGGGATCATCTCCTCAAAAATGTCTAAACGTATAAAACCTTAATTACTCACCCAAGGTCTTGCTCGACCTACCCCTCCTCCTCACTTCCTTGACTCTCACTCTTTCTACTCTCGTCCCAAGTGTCATCATCATCTCCTACGCATGTGTCCAAACAAACACAATCTCTCATCTCACAAGTTACCTGTTATTGGGGCAACTCCCCCCCCCCCCACCTAGAAAACCTCATTCGAATTTATGTCTGACCTGGTCTAACTACATGTCTAACCAAGCATTCTCATTTCTAAAATTTCCAACCTCCTCTGGATGGCCTTTCTTGTGGTCCAACATTCCAACCCATACAACATGGTTGGTCAAATAGCCATCCTATATAATTTGTCCTTCAATTTTAGTGGAACCTTTTTGTCACACATCTCTGTTACAACTCTCTTTCTTTAGACATCCTACTTTAATCTGACGCGTTACATTTTCAATTTTCATTTTCTTCCCCCTCTTTGAATTACGGAATCTGTATTCTTGAAACTGTACTTTTTGGGTACCATTTACTCGGTAATGTTGACTTATATCCCCTCCTATCTGAACTCCCTTTGAAGTTGCACCATACATATCCTGTTTTTTTTAGAACTACTAATTCGCAAACCCTTGGTTTCCAAACCTGTCCTCCACTACTCAAACCTCTCATTGACATACACTTTTGACTTTGCTACCAACACAAATGCCATAACTGAATAATATACACCATGAAACGCTTCCATGGATCTCTCAGGAGAGCTAGTCCAAAAATCAGATAAAAGGACTTAATGTCGATCCTTGGTGTAAATATATAACATACACCATGAGACATTTTCCTGGATTCATTATTAAGGTTCTGTTAAAACTTAGATCATAATCTAAACTAGAAAACTATAATTAATATAAATTTTATATTTCTAAAAACAATCTAATACAACAAATTAACATTTGTCATTGGGCAGATATAAGACAAACTTTTAGAAAGTTATAGTTGTTGTTTATTTTTATATTAATTTAATACCCATTTTTCATTTCAAATGTTAATATCCTAACCTTTAATCTTTTTCAGAATTTTAAATTTCAAACTAAATATTGAAAAGAGTAAATTGCATATTTGGTCCCGGTTTGTGATTTGTTATGGATTTGGTCCTTTATTCCATTTATTATATGATATATCTCCAACTATGTGATTTGTCTTGGATTTGTACTTTCTCCTTAAGTCCGTCTATCTTCTCCGTTATACTGAAGGACATTTCAGTCTCTAACCAATTTTAATTTACCTTTTCTTTTCTCTAAGATATGCTTGTTTAAAAAGAAAACAAACTTCCTCTTCTCTTACACGATTCTAGATTTCTTTTCTCTCTCCCCTTACCACCTCCGGTGTGAAATCTCCCCTTCCCATACACGTGACCACCTTCAACATTGTACCCCCCATCGCAACCATCACATGTGTGTGAGATGTATGGGTGAGACCAGCTGGTTAGCAAATAGATGAGGAGTTGCAGGTGGTGGTGGTCTGTCATAAGGATAAGTTGGGTAAAGTGGGTGATGGTGCCGAGTCTCAGATTCCCGGAAGGATGCGGTAGGGTGCTGGTCTCAAATTCTGGGGTAGATTTATTCGTCATCCCTAACATCGGAGGTGGGTGTGGGATGTCGGGATCTATGTTTGTAGCAGGGAGAGGGGTAGGGTGGTCATATTGAACATTCCACGTTAAGAGAGGAGTGATTGCTAGGTTATCATTTTAAAAAAAGTTATTAAAATAAATAAAACCAAAGAAATGACCATATTACCCTAAACATAACGGAAGGTGGTGACGACCGTCTGTATGAAGGACCAAATTCGAAACAAATTACATAGATAAAGGTTTATCATGAAATAAATGAAGATACAAACGAGTAATTTATTCTAATGAAAATCAAATAATATACCAAACACACAAAAAAAACCTTTTTCACACGTAAAAGTCTCCAGGAGGCCGTTGCCAACCATTCTTTTATGTCACCATGTACAGAAAAAGCCACTAACATTCCCATCACCCAACTCACCCACGTCAAAATAAACGGCAAAACCATTATTATTCAACAACTCCCTACTTAATGTTTCACAAAAAGATATGATTTAATAAAACATTAAATAATAAAATACATATATTTTAATCGAAAAGAAATATATATCAATCTACAACAAACGGTATTTATGAAATTCACCATGGTCAACGCCAAGCATCTCCCATTAGCAATATTCAAGCCTACCTTTATCTCTCTTTTTTCTGGTCAAAAACTCTTGGTTAAACAAACACTCCAGAGAATTTTCTGGTTCAAACCCAGAGAGATATTTTAGTTTCTGGGTTTAATAGCAACATCATATGGGTGTCTGGAATTCTAGTTTCCAATGAGAACCCATCTCTGTTTTCAGATTTTCTTGATATCTTTTTATCTAATCTTGTTTGGTGTTTCTGGTCGATGTCAAACTGGCCAGCAATCAATCTTGATCCAGTTGAAGAACAAACTTCAATTCGATTCTTCAGCTTCAACAAACCTGGTGTCTTGGAACCCAAATGTCACAACAGATTGTTGCATCTGGGGAGGTGTCAAATGCAACTCCAGAGGCCAGGTTGTTGTTCTAGACTTAAGCAACGAAACTATATCTGGTGGTATTGATGATTCCAGTGATCTGTTCGATCTAGAGAATCTTGAGAACCTAAATCTCGCAGGAAATAAGTTCAATTTCATACAGATTCCTTCCAGATTTGGGAGTCTTGCCGGTTTGAAGTATTTGAACTTGTCAAATTCAGATTTTTCAGGCCAGATTCCTGAAGAATTGTCACAGCTGACAAGCCTGGAAGTTCTTGATCTCTCTTCGCTTTTCTCCTACGGCATTCGTTCACTAAAACTTGAGAAACCGAACCTAACCACGCTTGTTCAGAACCTCACATTGCTTAAAGGTCTTTATCTGGATAATGTGAACATATCGGCACAAAAATCTGACTGGTGCCAAAGTCTATCATCGTCTTTGCCTAATCTGGAAGTTTTGAGCTTGTCAAATTGTCAACTTTCAGGCCCATTAGATGACTCCCTTGCGTACCTGAAGTCACTTTCTATAATTCGTCTAGGTCTGAACAATCTGAGTGCTCCAGTTCCAGATTTCTTTGCAGACTTCAGGAATCTGACAGTTATGCATCTTGGTGCTTGCCATTTGAATGGAAAATTTCCCGAGAAGGTCCTCCARTTGCRGAGKTTACAGACTCTGGATTTATCAGTTAATACAGATCTTAATGGTTCTTTACCACATTTTCCTACGAACGGATCCCTTCRAATTTTAGTGCTCAGMAACACAAACTTTTCAGGGGGGATACCAGATTCTATTGGAAATCTTAAGAACTTATCCCGGATCGAGCTGTCCRAGAGCAATTTCAGTGGAAKAATCCCAAAGTCCATGGAAAACCTCACCGAATTGTCATACCTAGACTTGTCATCAAACAGCTTTATTGGCCAAATCCCATCATTCCAGCTGWGTAAGAATCTTACCCATATTGACCTCTCACGGAACAGCTTATCAGGATTKATCCCTTCTGCTCACTTCCAAGATCTTCAAAATCTTGTTCTAGTGGATCTMAGATTTAATGCATTCAATGGAAGCATACCTTCATCTCTGTTCTCTCTGCAGYTAGTGCAAAAGATACARCTTTCCAACAACRATTTYGATGGTGAAYTAGCYAACTTTTCTAATGCATCTGCATCTTTGTTGGATACTCTTGATTTAAGCAGTAACAAACTGGAAGGAAAAATTCCYAGGTCTTTCTTTGAACTTCGACAGCTTAGCATCCTCTTACTATCGTCAAACAAGCTGARTGGCAAGATAGAAACCAAAGATTTTCAGAGTCTGACCAACTTAACGACTCTTGATCTTTCATTCAACAACTTGTCTGTTATAACAAACAGCARTATMTCTGGCTTGTCTCATCTTCCAAAGTTGTTCTCATTAAAGCTGGCTGCATGCAATCTTCAGAAGTTCCCTCATCTACAAAACCAATCAAGATTGATAAATCTAGACCTTTCCAGAAACAAAATTGATGGAGAAATACCAAGCTGGATCTGGAMTGTTGGTAATGGAAGCCTTTCGTATATGAACCTTTCTCATAACCACTTTACCAGCCTCCAAAAGCCCTATCATTTTTCTAATCTTAGTGTCCTTGACTTGCATTTCAATAACCTCAGTGGGGAGATTCCGACTCCCCCAACAACTGCTACCTTCATCGACTACTCTGACAATCGTTTCGATTCGGATCTCCCTGAAAGCATTGGGCTAAGCCTTGGTATGGCCTACTTCTTTTCTGTTTCCAACAATTTACTCACTGGGGTGATCCCTAATACCATATGCAATGCTAGCTACCTTAAGGTTCTTGATTTGTCAAACAATCGTTTAACCGGAAGGATACCACTGTGTTTCACTGAATTTGGTGGCAACCTTGGGGTGCTGAACTTGGGAAACAATGGTCTCAGTGGTCGAATCAAGGGAAATTTTCCGAGCAGCTGCGGCTTGAATACTCTAGACCTGCATGGAAATTATTTGGAAGGGAAGATCCCGCCATCTCTTGTCAATTGCACAATGCTAGAGGTGTTAAACCTTGGGACCAACAGGATAAACGACACTTATCCATGCTTTTTGGGTAACCATACCAACTTGCGTGTCCTTGTTCTGCGATCGAACAGGTTCCATGGGTCTGTACGTTGTGGTGAAGGTCCACACAACAAGTGGCAAAAACTTCAGATTCTAGACATAGCTCTCAATAACTTTAGTGGTGAAGTCCCAGAAGATTGTTTCTGGCAATGGAGTGCTATGATGAGTGGTGAACAATCACGTAAGGAACACCTCAGCTTTATGGTGTTACAGCTTAATGACTTCTACTACCAGGATACTGTGACGGTCACGGTCAAAGGACTAGAGTTGGAGCTAGTGAAAATCCTGACGCTCTTCACATCCATTGATATCTCAAGTAACCATTTTTCAGGGAACATACCAAGCGCAATTGGGCGACTCAAGGAACTGTATCTTCTCAATGTATCACACAATGACTTCAAAGGCTCTATCCCATCATCTATAGGAAATTTGAGTCAGCTAGAATCGTTAGACATGTCATCGAACCAACTGACAGGAGAGATCCCATCACAGCTCGCTACTCTTTCGTTCCTTTCTTTGCTTAATTTGTCAAACAATCAACTGAAAGGAAGAATCCCAACAGGCTCCCAGTTTCAGACCTTCTCAGAGTCATCATATAAAGGAAACAAGGGATTATGCGGTTTTCCATTGAACAAATGCAATAGTTCAGTTAGACCAACATATGCACCAAATTCCAAAGAATCTAAGAACGGAATTGATTGGCAGTTCATAGTCACTGGGGTAGGATTTGGGGCAGGAGCAGCCATTGTTATGGGTCCTCTTGTGTTGTCTAAGCAAGGGAGATACTTCTGGGACAAGTACACAAACAAGCTTGTAAAAATGATCTGTCTGGCTCTGGGCATCCATTATGTGCCGTGTGTTTTATTCAATGACGACGAAGATGATGAAAAGGAGACAGTTGACAGCAACGAGGACTTGGATGAAAGCGAATACGAGTCAGAAGGTGATCCATCTAAAGGAAGGTACTGTGTGTTCTGTACCAAACTTGATTTCTCTAGGACGGAAGCCATTCATGATGCAAGATGCACCTGCTTTAACCGAACACAAGTATTTTCTACTTCTTCTTCAACTTCTTCTTCAGAAGCAGAGTCTCCATTCTCCAAACTGTGAGTTTTGATATCTAAATTTCTTTCCTTTGATCTCCCAAATTTTTTCGATTTGTATATAGATACAGAATGTGAATTCTTGAGGTAAGAGAATGGAGAAGATAGATTTGTCTATCATTTATTCTAAAAATTTATTGTAAACTAATGCTGCCACATCTCTTAGACATCACAACAAACCCAGTTTTGCAGGTTTCATAACTCATAAGCCATTACCAGTTTACCACATTCCAGAATTAAAGACGCATTTTGGATTTTGTAATCATATATGGATCCGTTTTTCACTCAAACATAAAAAATTTGAAGCTTCACTCGTTTGAAGTAACCAGTTATTTAAAATTTAACACCTACTTATGCTTCACCTAAATCCAATTCAATTACAAAAACAACTCGTTGTTACACCCATTCAGAAATTTCATCAAACACTTCGAGGGCAATCATCACAAAAACTTGCACAGGCATGATTACATTCAACAATCAAGGAAACGAAATTCAGCAAACTAAATGCGATTAGATATAGAAAGTATATGTATACATACCAGAACGAAGTGATCATCACACTCGCAATTGTCCATGACGATTTCTTCTTTTTCTTCGCCGAGGAAAACACGCCCACTAGCCCATATTGAAGCCGAGTGGACGCTCGAATAACTTTCAGTGAATTACATTTATGGTCCTTACAACTCCCTTTTAACAGAGTATTTAATATACTCTCACAGTCGTTTACCAAACGCTTACCCTGGTAAGGTAAGTACTTACCAAATCACATTATATTACCGGATGAATATGGTAAGAAATAAGAATCTTACTCGGTTAGAGTGAGACAAAGATCAAGAGTCTTACTCGGTAAGTGAAGGCAATGACTCTTAACATGGTAAGTGCTTACCGGGTAATTGTTGCATACGATACCGTTTTGATGGACTAAAATCTTACCCGGTAAGTAAATGATAGTGTTAATTTTTCTCAGTAAATGTTTACCGGGTAAGTGTTTGATAAACGGTCCCTTAAATTTAAAAAATATAGCAGTTGTGTTTCTTATACAAAAATGTTACAATAAATTATAAGGTGAAATAAACAATCTAACAAATTATATCCTTACGGAAAAATCTTAAAACCATAATTTATCGTAAAATGTCATAACGATTTTCTATTAAACTTCAAGGGATCATTAGTTTTAACTTATAACTAACATCGTGATTATTATTTTTAAAGTTGTTTAGTTTCTTTAAAATCTATGACGCTTATAATTGAATTTGAGGAACCTATGCTTGTAATCTATATATGTATATATATCTATAAAACAGAATCATGATAGGTTAACGTGACATCTCTTCGACGTAAAGATCTTATTTTCCTCTTTTTTCCATATTTTGATTTTTTTCTTAGTAATTTTGCAAATTAATATTTACATTTAACTCAAAAACTCTTTCCTTTCTCTTAATATGTTTCAACTTTCAACTTCAATCTTTAAATCCCTCAATCTCTGGGTTTTTTCTTAGTAATTTTGCAAATTAATGTTCACATTTAACTCAAAAACTCTTCTCTTTCTTTTGGTACGTTTCAACTTCAATCTTTAAATCCATCAATCTCTGGGTTTTTTCATTTATGTGTTCTCCATCTCCATGTACGAGCTTTAAACTACTAGTACGCTCTTCTCTCTTCTTTTTCATCTCTCATCTATGACAGAAAAGTATGCACGAGTTCATCAATATATGTAAGAAAGCATCGGAACTTGGATTAAGGAGAAGTCTCCATTGAGACTTTAGAATTTTGTGAGAAATTTGATTTTTTTTTTTTTTTTGTTGTAGATTCACTTTTGTTTTTATGTTTTTTATAGTTTTTTAATTTGTAATTTTGTAAGAAAAAACACCAACAATAAAGTGACATTTTTAGGCATCACAATCTAATTTTATTTTTCTCAAACTTTGTTTTTTTATTGATGTAATTATTATCAAAACATTAAATTAATTAGATTATTCATTTTCGTTGGTTACACCCAATTTTTTTGTTCTTTATCCCACATAACTCTATTTATCATTTACATAACAATAATTGAACACACACACACACACACACACATATATATATATATATATGTATATATATGTATGTATTCAATATATATAATCAAAATATCTGTAAACTCATTTATATGAATGAAATTACGATCAATGTATATGTATTTTTATTTACATACTTGAATCTATACTATATCATAAAGCGTTTGACAAAAACTATTAAAAACCATTTTTTATGCATGAAGTATTTTTTATTAATGCATATTACTTAAAATTCAAGATTATAAATAAATTATGCATAAGTAYAACTTATTAAAGCTTTATGTTTGAATTCATGTAATTAACTGCAAATAAACATAGTCAAATACAAGATAAACATTTCATTTTAAATATAAAAAATCTAAAATATAAGGAATGTTAAATTCTTTTCTTTGTGTAATTTGTAGGATTTTGAAGATTCCATAAAAAAGAATGAACCAAAAGAGGGAATGAATTTTGGTCAGTGAAATTCAACATTCTAATTCTATCAGATTCTTTTAGAATATGCGAACCAAAACGCCCCTTAAGGGTTGATTTAACGACAAAGTTACCAAGAAGGATATCATAAGAGCATCTCCGATAGGTTGCTATATTTTATGTATACTTTTTTAAATTTATAGATTTTTTATTCTTTAATTTATCTTTTTTTTAAAGAACTGCTTATCATAATTGTTGGAACAATATTTTTTTAACGTTTAAAGCTTCTAAAATGAAAAAGTTGTTTTTAAACATCCAAATATGCTCCCGATTATCTATACTATATTATAAAACATTTGACAAAAACTTGTAAAAAAAAAATTTTATGCACGAAGTACTGTTTATTTATGCATATTACTTAAAATTTAATTACAAGTAAATTGTGCATAAGTACAACTTATTAAAACTTCATACTTAAATTCGTCTAACTAACTGCAGATAAACATAATCAAATATTGGATAAACATCTCATTTTAAATATAAAAAATCTAAAATATAATTAGGATAATCATTGATAACTAACAGGATACTTAGTTATTATCTTTATAAAAAAATATACTATTAAACCTAAATTAAATTTCTTTGTTACTAAATCTAAATTATCTATACTATATTATAAAGCATTTGACAAAAACTCTTAAAAACGATTTTTTATGCACGAAGTACTGTTTATTGATGCATGTTACTTAAAATTTAAGATTACAA
>NC_037536.1:7593114-7594797 GCF_001531365.2 Cynara cardunculus var. scolymus | reverse complement strand
TCTATTTACATAATACTTGAATATAATAATAGTATATTTATCAAATGACTAAAAACACGAGTTTCAATTATTTTTAACATAATAAGAAAGACAAGATTAACCGAGGTTGTTTAAACAAGCATAAGACAACTAAAAGATATTACCGTAACAATTGGGGTTATGGATTTTCAGTTTATGGGGGGGGGGGTAGTATGGGACTCGTAGTCGGGGAGAAAATTATCCGTTTGATTGAATACACGAAGTTGAGATCATAAAAGTTAGTTGAGAGATTGTGAAATTGGATTTTACCAACAGTCCAGCTCCCGTACTTTGATAATGTATAACTCACAAACTGTAAATCGGAATATGCTCGTATCTTGCAACTACTTTCATGAAGGGTCGAAAGTCGGTTATGACTCTAAGTGGCTCGAAACAGTGTGTTTTCGGGGTTGTTTGTACTGTATTCGGGATTAATTTGTTTTTTTTATAAAATTTGTATAAAATATATGGATAATCAAATGAGGTGGGTAGATTCATATATCAAAGGTAACATTGATTCTTATTAATTTAATATATAAATGTGATCATCGATTCATTTAGTTAACTTCAATAATTAAAAAAAATTATTATCATCGTGCAACGTGCGATGTCAAACACTAGTTTGTTATAACATTTAATCTCATAACAATTTTCATAGTAATTAATCACTTTAAGCGTAATAACTTTTGAACTGTAATATAGATCGAGATGATTTTTCGAAGTTAGATTTTTTTTAAAGATTTACATGTTATTTGCTAAAGCGATTTGAAGATCGAGATGGTCGTAATTAGGGGTGTGCATTAGACGGGTTCGGGTGGGAAATCAAAAACCCAGTCGGATTTGGAATATTGAAATCAATCCCCAATTTTTGGATTTCGGATTGCTTTGGGGTCGGGTTAAGGTCGGTGGGGTTCGAGTTTAGTTATAATGCCAAATATATATATATATATATATATATATCCAATCGATTTTAACGATGAATTCAATCGATTTATCGATAGCATGCCTAGAAATTAAAAAAAAACATGACCGACTAAGATTTTTAGAATTCTTGAAAGATAACTAAATAAATAAGTATATTTATATAGTATTTAAAATATATATGTATTTATATTTCAGATTTTCGGACGGATCGGGTGGCAAAAATCAAACTCAACCCTAACCCGAATTTTCTCCAAAATGTCGGTTTTCGGATTTTTGGATTTCAAGGCATTCGGGTTTTGCATAAATATCTTATTTTTTGTTCGGGTTTGGATTCGAATTTGGATGATTCTGGTTTTAAACACCCCTAGTCGTAATCATCTATACTGACAAAAACTCTTAAAAACAATTTTTTATGCATAAAGTATTGTGTATTTATGCATATTACTTAAAATTTAATATTACAAGTAGAATCTGCATAAGTACATCTTATTAAAGCTCTATGTTTGACATTTCTTCTTCCTCCTGTGAATAATTTGTCCAACCTGTAGTTTCGTCTAAGTTCACGAGTTGAAGATAAGCGGACTCGAACTGCTGACAAAATTCGTGTAACTAACTATAGATAAACATAATTAAGTACATGATAAACATCATTTTAAATATAAAAAATCTAAAATATAATTAAGATAATCATTGAGTTATAACAAAATACTTAATTATCATCTCTAAAAAAATATTTTATTA
>NC_037536.1:7589920-7592973 GCF_001531365.2 Cynara cardunculus var. scolymus | reverse complement strand
TTAAAACCATATAAAATCAATTATAATATCGATAAAATCAAAATATTAAAATTAAAATGTAATTCGGGAATATTTTTTTGAGAAAACAATCGTGGGTATCCTTCTAGTTTGTAGGAATACAAATGAGAAAACACAACATGGAGACATAGTTTTTGATATTTGATACTATTGCAAGCATAGAAACTGAAATATTGATGTCGACGGAAAACTCGTGGGTGTGGTTCTTTGTAGACTGTAGATACCACGTGGTTGTCACGTGTCAAATGGCAGCAGCTTCTCGAGCCTGCTTAGAACTCTTCATTACACGTGTCAACAACCCACAAAACCCTATTCATCTACGACACTTCTATATTACCATCTTGATCAAACATTACAGCACAAAATTATCAGGTAACCTAACGAAGAATAAAAACAAGATTCTGAAAGTAGAAGGTCCAACAATGGCGAACGCAAGTGATGAGTTCAGGGTCGCATCTTCTGGCATCGATCATGAAGGCCGGCTTCCACGAAAATACACCGCCGAAGGTCAAGGTATTATATATTTCATATATATATATATATATATAGATATATAGATTTGGGAACATGTGAGATCAAGGGTGGTTTTTCGTAAGATTCATATGTTCAATTCTCAACCTTTGAATTAGATTTAGAATCTGAACATTCGTAATTACAAAATTGTTAAGAGACTTTTCAATAATCACAGAATTATCATCATACAATTTTAGATTATTAGATCATTGGCTTATAAAATTGATCAATAAACATAAATTGTTTTTACAGGTCTCACGAAAAACTCATAGTCTCACGTAAATTCAACCCTAATATAGATATAGATATAGATAAACCGTTAACTTGTTTATTTGACATATTTCAGGGGCACAAAAAGACATATCGCCGCCGATAGAATGGTACAATGTTCCCGATGGGACGAAAACATTAGCACTAGTAGTGGAGGATATCGACGCACCGGACCCTAATGATCCGATCGTTCCTTGGACTTTATGGGTGGTGATCAATATACCACCCACCTTGAAAGGATTGCCCGAGGGATTTTCCGGCAGAGAAGAGGGCAAGGGTGACGATTATGCTAATATTAAGGAAGGAAACAACGATTTTAAGGTACCGGGATGGCGTGGCCCGAAGATGCCGTCGCCTGGACATCGATTTGAGTTCAAGCTTTATGCGTTGGATGATGAAATTGATTTGGGAAATAAGGTAAAAATCCATTTCTTGATTTTAGAAGTATCTTTACTTCTCTTTTTGAAGAATATATAAATATTTATATACTAGTGGTGTGTCCGTACGATGTAGCACCGGTGAATCATAATTTTAAAACATTAGTTTAACCTTGAATCATGTCAACTAATATATAAAATTGAAGGTTAGTATATTGTATTAGCAAGATTGATTGGAAAAATAATTGCACATATATTCAGTTTCTAAACCCATATAAAGTTTAAAGGTTGGGTGGGGTGTATGCAGGTTCTGAAACTCTTTATGATATTGTTGCTTCAAATTTCAGTTTACTCCATGAGAAAGAAGAACCTTGAATTTGA
The DNA here is from genome assembly GCF_001531365.2 of Cynara cardunculus var. scolymus. Taxonomy (NCBI): domain Eukaryota; kingdom Viridiplantae; phylum Streptophyta; class Magnoliopsida; order Asterales; family Asteraceae; genus Cynara; species Cynara cardunculus. Next base: position 7,591,414 of record NC_037536.1, on the reverse strand, counting down.
ATTTGGTTCAAAATAGGAAACAAATAAAGTGTCAAACAACTTTAGGAAGGCCAAACATATGTATATATGGTTTACTTAAATTTGAAACTTTGGCCAAACCAATGGAATGATGCAAGCATTTGTGAATTATGCATAATAATTTGTACTTTAGAGATTTTTGAATATCATGCATAAATTGATAGTACTTTATGCTTTAAGACTTTTGGTCTAAATAATTAAGACTTTTGGTCTAAATAATCCTGCCCACTCTTCAGCAAGGTTTGAACTCTTGATGATAGCGGGCGCTCTCGTATCTCGTGTATTGTTGGGTCAATGACCCTTTGGTAGCTTTACATGTCTTCTTGGCTAATCCTTTTTTTATTTGTACATAGGTGACAAAGGATAAGCTACTTGATACAATCGATGGGCATGTGCTTGGGGAAGCCGTTTTAACGGCGATATACTAATAGCGTTTTTTGTTTGGATCAAGATCAGTGCTATACTGCTATGTAAGGTTTGATTTTGATTGTGTACCATTTCGTGGATCCTTATGTGCAAGACGACTGTATGTGTATCATCTTCACATATACATCTTCTCTATCTATTTTTTATCACGTTTCAAATGTCTAGTTCTTCAATTGCGAAAAAACCCGAGGGGTTAACTTGCGAGAAGGGAAACTAAAATGTTACTTTTGTCGAGTTTGATGTGTGTGTGTTTCTCAAGCCAAGTCGGGTGCACCTTCGTGCAATTTTTTCTTGTTCTGTGCGTGTTTTCCAAGAGCAAAAATCATTCGAATCAGTCAGGCCCAAGGACTTTTCAGGTCATGGTTTTTGGACTTAATTTCGGGATGAAGCCGTTTTGGCAGTATACGGAATCGCCCCGTAGTCTTTCTTCCTTCTACATGTATGCTCATATTCATGCACAAGCCGAGGTATTCACGAGAACTGGTACTCTAATATTTGGAGTAAAAGTCGGGTTTATGTACATTTGATATTCATCTCCAACAAAAGGTTAATTAAGAACGCAATGTTCCTCGTTATGTCCGTAATTACGTACTTATACTTTAATACTTGCATATTGTTTTAACGAACCATCAAACCTATATATCTATGCTATATTATAATGCATTTGGTTAAAACTCTTAAACTCTTAAAACTCTTAAACCCRTTMATCYCTATCCGATTTCATCCCATAACTGAATTCGTGTAACTAACTGCAGATAAACACAATCAAATACAAGATAAACATCTTATTTTAAATATAAAAAATCTAAGATATAATTAAGATAATCATTGAGTTTTAACAAAATACTTAATTATTATCTTTATAAAATTTTATATTATTAAATCAAAAAAATAAATTATTTCATTATTAAACTTAAATTAAATTAAAAAAAATTAATCTATACTATATTATAAAGCATTTGACAAAAACTCTTAAAAACTACTTTTTATACGGAAATTACTGTTTATTAATGCATATTACTTAAAACTCAAGATTACAAGTAGATTGTG
>NC_037536.1:7547187-7588537 GCF_001531365.2 Cynara cardunculus var. scolymus | reverse complement strand
ATTTTATTCAAAAATAAAAACATCATCGCTTTCTCAAAATCACATAAAGTCATATTATAACATCGACTGAGATAAAGAATAAAATGAAATATTAAAAACACGATGTATCTCGCTGCATTGCGCTAGTACTCTTCTAGTATATATATATATATATATATATATATACATATGTACTAGAAGAGTACTTGTATAATGTTGCGAGATATATTTCGTTTTATTTTTTTTGTCTCGGTCAATGTTATAATATAATTTTATGTAATTTTGAGAAAACAAATAATGTTTTTATTCTTTTAAGAAAATATGAATATAAAGATATAAAAAACTAGAAAAAAATATTGATACTAATATCAAACTAACTATTTAAAATTTCTTTTCTTTTTTGTATTTTTTTTAATTTATTTTTTTATTTTTGATATAATAATATAACTTTTTATAAAGACTAAAAGGGTATTTGCGTATGCAACGAGACATCTTAATTTTAATATTCTATTTTATTTTTTGTCTCTGTCGATGTTACAATACGATTTTATGTGGTTTTAAGAAAGCAATAATGATTTTATTTTTGTTTTGAATAAAATATAAATTTGAATAATTCATAAAAGTTTTAAAGAATATATCAACGTTAATATTAAACAACTATTTAATTTATATTTTTAATTATAATTTAATTTAAGTTTAATAATAAAATAATTTATTTTTGGTTTAATAATATAATATTTTATAAAGATAATCATTAAGTATTATGTTAGAGCTTAAGGATTATCCTAATTTTATTTTAGATTTTTTATATTTAAAATGAGATGTTTATCATGTATTTGATCATGTTTATCTGCAGTTTGTTACACGAATTCAGATATAGAACTTTAATAAGTACAATTTACTTGTAATCTAAAGTTTTAAGTAACATGCATTAATAAACAATATTTTATGCATAAAAAGTGGTTTTTAAGAGTTTTTGTCAAATGTTTTATAATATAGTATAGATAATAATTAAGTATTTTGTTAAAACTCAATGATTATCCTAATTGTATTTTAGATCTTTTATATTTAAAATGAGATGTTTGTTATCTATTTGATTATGTTTATTTACATTTAGTTACATGAATTCAAACACAAAACTTTAATAAGTTGTACATATGCACAATTTACTTGTAATCTTGAATTTAAGTAATATGCATCAATAAACAGTATTTCATGCTAAAAAATGGTTTTTTAAAAGTTTTTGTCGAATTCTTTATAATATAATATAGATATATAGTTGGAATCATGTGACATACATATATATAGGGGGTCATTTAACGAAGAACTGGTTAGTTTGTGATAATGTGAGAGTCATTTAACGAAGAACTGGTTAGTTTGTGATAATGTGAGATCTGATCTCAACCACAAATAAGTGGTCAAATTAGGAAACTAATAATTTTGGTAAACTTTAAATTTTAATTAAAAAGTATTTTAGGTATTTTAAAAATCTTATATACGCTTCCTAAAATAACGAAAAAACACAGTGTGATACACTTAGTAAAACAACATTACCTGATATATTGTGTTACACTTTGAAAAACAACAAAAATAAATTGTAATACACACTATGATACAAGGTTTGGTTGATGAATACAACTGTGATACCACTGTATTACCACTCAACGTTACATCTCCAAAGAGATCCAGGTTACATCAAAAAAACCTTACATCTTTTGGGTTACATCTCCGGCAAGATCTCGGTTACGTCTCCAATCTGAAATGAGATCTGAATAAAAACCAGAAACCGAAACCGATCCGGGTGTGCAGAAACCAGATTTCTTGGGATATGAAAAACCAAAACCAATCTGGATTGTTCAACAGAGGGGACTCAGACCGGTGAATGTGAGAGTTGAGGAGATGATGCCCGGTGGTTGGAGATGGATAGAGAATAAGAAGTAGCGGTGGTCGGAGATGGGCGGAGAAAGAGGCGTCGGATGGTGTTGGGCAAAGGGATCGGTGTAAAATGTCGCATATGAGATGAAGCATGTTTTGACCGACAATGGGGAAAGAGGGTCATAGATGGTGATCTCGTCCATTCTAATACACACACACACATCTATTCTAAATTTAGAATATTAAACTAATTAAAGTAAATTGAATACTCAACACAATTTACTAATTTACCTTTATACTTATTTTAAGAAATTATAATAATTATCCTGAATGATTGGTTTATCTTGGATCTCACGGTTACCACAAACTAAACAGTTCTCATTTTATTGGGCCCATAATATGGGGCTCATTCAAGAGATAACTGATTAGTTTGTGATAACTGTGAGATCCAATCTCAACCACAAATCAACGGATAAATTAGGAAATTAATAATTATGGTAGTTTGAGTTAAAATTATAATTAGAGGGCATTTTAGGTATTTTTAAAAAACTCATCTCTCCTCTCTTCTCTCTCATCTCTCCGACCTCCAATCTCCGACCTCTATCACAGTATATCACAATGGGTATCACATTGTGTATCTTTGTGATTACTTGGTACCTACCGGATTTTTGTTCACCGGAGGTCGGAGATTGGAGGTCGAAGAGATGAGAGATGAGAGATAAGAGAGGAGAGAGAAGAGAGGAAAGAGGAGTTTTTAAAAAATACCTAAAATGTCCTCTAATTATAACTTTAACTCAAACTACCATAATTATTAATTTCCTAATTTATCCATTGATTTATGGTTGAGATTGGATCTCACAGTTACCACAAACTAATCAGTTTTTATTTGATTAAGCCCATATATATATATATACATATATATATATATATACATATATATATATATATATATATACATATATATATACATATACATATATATATATATATATATATATATATATATACAGACAGAGAGAGAGAGAGAGAGAGGAGGAGGAGGAGGAGGTTTACTTTAAAAATCACGTTATTTATACAAACCGTGCAAACCTCATTCAACCAATTATAAATTTTCATTTTGTTCTTTTTTTGGTAATTATGAGAGGTTGATTAATCATTTTTATTGTGGAGGATGTTAACCATATATATTATCATCTTCATCATATTAATTTTAGAGAAATACAAGAAACGGTTTCATTAAATTTCATAGCCATATATGAAACAATTTCATCAAAATATATATATATATATATATATATATTGTATGAGACAATTTCATAAGATTAAACAATTGCATTAGAAAATTTCATAAGATTAAATAATGAAATCGACGGATGAGGGTCGTTTGCAACTTTTGTAGAAATATGGGTGGTTTGCATTTGATCACTCCTTTGTATATATATTTGGAATCATATGAGACCGTCTTATTTTTATGAGACCACATTTTTACACTTAAAACATTACAGTAAAATATTGTGAATGTAACCTTTAAAACTATGTGAACATACTTCTAATTTTTCAAAATAGAGAGGGGTGATATTTACTCCAATAAATTTCTCAAAATTTTATCTAAACGGAGAAAGTAGAGAATAAAAAATGAAATTCTCCAAATTTGAGAAACCGTCTAAAAATAATTATTTAAAAAAAGAAATCATTTTTTTTATTTTTCTTACTAACCAGAATCCTCGAAATAAATATAATAAGAGAGTGATAATATTTTACGAAAGGTATTAAACATTTTAAAAATATAATTCATATTGTAATTTTCAAAATTAAGAAGCCATTAAAGATGAATACAAATTTTCTTAAAAGGTTTTGACTTTTGATTCTCCATTTTGATGGATTTGTGGAGCATACTTTTGTTTTGTTTTAGAAAATAAGCATCCACGTCTCTAATTTAGTTTATTTTAAAATAAAGATAAACTCTGCATAATAAATGTCTATTTTTCAATTCTACCATTGACTACGAAACCAATAAATTCACTGCTCTTCAAACATATCATGTGCCAGTATGATGTCAGCACCAATTAAAAGATCACAAAGTTATGTATTTGCATATATGGTCTTGTTCAACATATCAAATGCATAATTCCATCGTGTTTATATGAAAGTTAATTGATATCGACCCTTTTTTTAGAGTCGATGATATATCTTCTTATAACGCAAGTTTCCGATAAAAATTTATGTTATTCCTTTTAGAACACGTTACGCATGCCTGTTGCATGATTTTATTGGTCGTCTGCTTCTTTTGAACTTGTTATCCGCATTAACATGAGAGCCGTTTACATAACGATTACCTGGTAAGAGTCGATACTTTTACTAAATTATCCATTAAAACGAGTGGAACAACATATGAACAATTTATCTGGTAAACACTTACCAAGTAAGAGTCATCACTCTTACTTACCAGGTAGGACTTTCAGTCCTTGTCATCAGTAAGATTTTCAATCATCGTCATGTTCAACCAATAAGGTAAAATGACACCATAAGCATTATTACAGGGTAAGCTTTTAATAAAGGACCCTCTAGTGGAATTAATAGAAAATACAATGGACAAATGAAAACAATACCCAACGGACCGAATAACGAACAAGCCATGTAGGTTATACAAACTCACTAAAGCCACAACTACACATCATGTTATTCTTTCAATAATGGTTATTCAAAAGAAACATAAAAAAATCATTATATTTTCTTTTATTTATTTACAATTTTTTAAAGTGAAAAATAGATTTAAATGATGTATATAAACCTGACATTTACCATCAATTTTCCAAAATTTCCTTACCACATAGTATGGGATCTCGAGGATAAGATGTATATAAACATGACGTTTACTCTAAGCAAGTAGAGCACAACACAGCCACCAAATGTTCCACTATTAACCTCAATTCGGCTGTATCAATATTTTGAAACGATTACTATTTAGTTCGTACTTTTAACTCGATCGTTACCTCTCTTTTTCGTAGATGACGTTCATAATCCGCAATCAACAATCATCTCGGGGACACCAATCGACCCCTTCCCGTTCAATAACCAGCAGCAATGCATCGAACTTGACACTTTACGTTAAATTAAAAGCAGATATGCCTGAACAATAAACATGAATTTTAAGATGGTCTATAATGAAACAATGAGAAATCAAACAACAATCAAATAAGCAATAAAAGTTACCTCAAAATTCATCTTCTTCTAAGAACAGAGCTCTTCTCTAGCTTCACCAATTGGTCAAGTGTCACAAGAGACCATCTATCTTCAGTTTGAGCAAATACCTTCTGGTTCAAAGAGTCCACAATAATACTAATATTCCCAAACCCATAAACTTGATGACCATCTTGCATTCTTCCCACTTTTGGCTTGAATAGCAAATTGTTATGTTGTGCATGAACTTCAATAACTTCCTTCAAACTCATATCACCGCCACCCGCATCATCACCAAAACTCCGTTGCTGTCCCTTTGCCGCCTGTGCTGCTGCTGCCGCCTTCTGAGCTTCAAACTGCCGATGTTCAAGTGCCTTCAGGTAGCTAATGTTTTCTCTCAGACCGGGCTGGACCACCTCCAACCCTTCAGCCGCTTGGTTCATCATGTCTAGACCCATATTGAGCCGATACCGGATGTGTTCATTGGATAGAAGCTCGGCCGGAATAAGATCCTTCCAACCCAGATACCAATTTGTCACTTCTTGGAAGTTCGGTTTTGAACATAGCCATTGATACAAGACTTCTTGCCATTTGTTAAAGAATACATCCATTATGTGAAGCATATGATGAATCGGAATGGCTGTAGCCCAAGTCCGGACCCAATAGAACTGGTCAAGCTTTTGATCGGCTGGATTGACTTGAAATTCATGCATGACCGCCAACAATTTAGGAATTATGTGTCGAACCATTATTTGTTCCCAGCTTGCCGGATCAAAAACAGTTTTCCATGGTGACAATATGTAGTAAGCCGACATATCACTTGGATGCCAAGCATGAAGAACGCTTTCAAGCCGGTTACGTATAGTGTGATATAGACTCTCGAGCTTCTGGCCCAATAATGGTAGCCATGGGTGCACCCATGAATGTATAGGGATGGTTTCGCGTCGTGGGTCCCATGAGTCGACTGCAACAGCTAACTTTGGCATGACAATGTTCTCGAGTATGGTTTGAAGAGCAGAGTGAGGCAGTAGTTGTTCCCAAGAATCGAGAAACCGCAGCAACGGTTCAGGGTCCCTGGCTTGCCAAGTGTTGGTACCCGATATCCTTATAGCAGGAAACACAACTTCCATGAAGAGTTGGGTGTAAGTCGAATCAAATATCTCTTCTCCTTGCAACAGGTCTTTCCATAGTAACATAACATTCAAACCATGTGCCGGATTTTGAAGTGGGTCCCATCCTTGAAAAACTCGAATGAACAAAGGCATGGCGAGAGAGCATGCGATGCTAGAAAGGCTGCAGAGTATGTACTCATCAGGAAACCGTTTGTACAAGTCCCGAAATGAGTTAGCGAGCGAGTCTAGGGTCAAGGTTCCCAACTGGCTCTCATTACCTAGCCGTTCCAGCATGCTAACGATCTCCTCCATATTATCGAGCTGCTTTTTTTGACGAAAAGCATCATCTTTAAGCTTCTCCTTCTCTTTTTGCAGAGTGACAACTGTCTCCCTTTCGTTTCTCAAGTCCCGATCGATTTTCTGTATATCGAGCTCGGCCAAATCAACGATCAAATTTATATTATGTTGGAGCTCGGGCATGGGGATATCGTTCTCCCTTGATTTTTCTTCGGCATTCAAATTCTCAAGATTCGTCAACACCCGAACTTGTGGGCCCCTCATATCAAACACTTTCTGAACTACATCCAGCCCCTGTTCTTGCTTCTTGACTAGCAACTGCTCTGCAGTTACATAATCCTTTTTCTTCTTTTTTGAGCGACTCTGTTTCGACCACAGCTTCTCTTTTGTTTGGATACCAGCAGGCTGCGGCAAGGCCTTTTTCTCCTCCGATGGTTCCATTAATGCTGGCACATTAGCTGCCTCTTTGTAGTCATTGAATCCCATTCCCATGTTCTTGGGCCGCAACTTTGCTTCAATAGGAGCAACAATACCTTGTGCATTCCTCCCTAAGCCACCTCCTTTGTAACCCATCTTCTCAAGCAGCTTCATCCCAATTCCCTTGGTATGCTTCTCGAATACGCCCACATTTCCGTCATCTTTTGCATCTCTCCTTCTTAATCCTATTTGAGACGACTTTTTGTTCAACCGGGATTTCTCCATTTCCTTCTCCCTCCTCTGAAGTGCGCCTTCTTTGATCATCTTACCAAATGTAGTAGGAAGGAAGTCAATATTATTTTCTCCGTCTTCTTCTTTAGCCGTGCTTACGTCCTTTGAATGGAAACCGAGCCCTAGACCAGAGGCAGCTGCCCCAGAACCTAAACCAGGCCGGTTACCACCATCTTGATCGTCTTTCTTATTCTCCTCTTTAGGGTTCTGATCTATCTCTTCGCTTGGCATCACAACACCACTAGATACAAAATTGAGTGGCTTGGTAAGATCCTGTTTTCTGGAAAAATCTTTCCTCCGCTTCTTGCCGGAGCCACCTTCAGAGTCACTGTCGGTGTCACCAGAAGCAAAGATACCATAGAGCACATCATCTTTGCTCTGATGACGTTTTTCCTTCCGCTTTCCATAACAAAATTCATCACCTATCCATTGACCATCTTCATAGTCGTTTTCCATCCCAAACCTCTCCATTTCCTGGTCTTCCTCCATGATTCTTCAGAAGTGAACCTACAGCAAGACCAAAAAGTAGAACCTCAAGTTATGAAACGGAAACAAACATGGAAGGACTTATGTTACTGAAAACCAAGAATATACAAACACTGAATCATGGGAGTTGGTTTTCTTTTTTACAAACTATGTGGCCCTATAGTTCTTCTGTTTTCAAATTGGTGACGTACCGAATCTTTAAAAATGAAATGACTATGAAAATCCAATTAAACTAAGGAGCTGTTCGTTTATTTTTTTTCTATTAAGCCTTATATGGATAAAGCCATCTTTTATAAATTAGTTGTCTGTGTGAACTATAACAAATTGGTGTTTGCTTTGTGTGCTTAATATATAATCTGGATTAAATGGCATTAAGACAAACAGCAAGGTTATCAATTTCTTTAATGAAGGGCAGAGTTCCTCACACACATATTTCTCAAGGTGATTTTCATGTGAAGTGTTCTCAATACAAATTAAACAGAACTAAAGCATTATTATTTACGAACAACATTATTATTTACTACATGCATAGCCTGAATTAATATCAAGGTGAACATTGAGATCTAGCCAACAGGGAGAAGTGGATTCACAAGGTTTTTTAAAAACTAGTCAAAACAATGCTGCTATGCACATACGAATTACAAATAAGCATTATTCAATTCGACTTTTACATCAAACCACTACTTCTCAAAGGCAGAATAAGCATGAAACTTGTTGCAAATTTAACATTCTTTGTTAAATTATTCGCAACTTGTTATTAGATGTCATGATAAGCAAACTAAATCGGACTTATATCCCAAGATTTCCAATTTGTTGTGAGGTGAGGGTAAAATTAACACCAAACTAGAACGAACAATAAATTCAACAAAAGTTATGGTTGAGTTTAATGTTTCTAAGTACGTTAAGAGAGAAACAAAAGGTTAGATTCCACAAAGCTAAGAAACTAGGGTTTCGCTTGAAAAAGCAAAACTAAATGATTGATACTTTTGCAGTCTTGAATCAAGCATACCTTACGTGAGATCAATGGAAAGCAAAGATGCGCAATCTGAATTGATTTTCTGGTGTATCACTTTAGGATATAGATTCAGGGAGTGTTTGGGATTGCTCATTTGAAACAACTTATGTTTTTTGTAAAAGTGCTTATTAATTTATGTGGTGTCAAACTGGAGTTCTATAAAAAGTGTTTGGATTAGCTTATGGCAGTACCAAAACGCAATAAGCTGATAAGTTATTTTCTAGTGTTTGACAAATTTTGCTTATGCATGTGACCAAAAAAGACATTATTCCACAACCAGGAGATCAAAACCATTGAATCTTTAAAAGAACATAAAAACCCTAATTAATCACATTAACATCTGAACTACCACATACCCAATTGCATAAAAACAATTTAGTACAAATTTGAATCAGAAGTTCACAAATATTTGAATCAAAAAAAGCTATCAATGAGCTATTATCCATTAGAGTCCTAAAAAGAGTTTTCTTTTTTTGGCTTAACATGGTAAACCCTAAATGAGCTATTATAATTCTCATGAAACCATATTTTTCTTAAAGTTAAGCAACTATCCAAAAGGAAGAAAGCTCTTACAAGAAAACTATCAAAACAGCTCTTAAAATCAATGTATGAGAAACAAGCAAGAAAACCACAGAGGAAATCGATTTATCACAGAGGAAAACAAGTCACAGCAAGATATCGACCGATTATGAGAAATCACAGCGATGGATTGCTTACCTGAGGAAAAAGGTCGCTTACGAGAGGAAGAGGTCGATCTTCGAGTTCTGTAGGATGAAACAGGTTCGATTTATGGCAGCAAGATATCGACCGATTTGAGAAATCACAGCGATGAGATTGCTTACCTGAGGAGGAAGGTCGCTTACGTGAGGTACAGGTCGATTTTCGATTTCTGTAGGATGAAACAGGTTCGATTTCCGTAAGATTTCTTGTCGGTCGATTGAGGAAGGAGGCAAAAGGGGGGAGAAGAGGTCGAGCGTATCTGTTAAAAGAAGGAAGGAACCGTATGGCGAGTAAAGGGCAAGAGTGTTCATTAAAAAAACGTAATTTGATTCCCAAACCTAATATCAGGGTTGAGGATATGCTGATACCCGTTTTTTTTTATAAGAATAGGAATCGGAACCGACGGTTTTTTAGATATTGGAACCGGAACCGGTTAGAATGATTTTTGGAATCGAAACCGCCGTAAACCGGTTCCGGTTTTGGGTACCCACTTCTTAAAATATTAAAATTTTGTTATTTAGAAATAAAAAATAAAACATTGTCAAAACACTAAATAAATAAGCAAGAATACAAATTATACAGAATAATGGTTACAAATATTGTTTAACGATTACAAATCATAATAGACTAATTATTAAATGTTCAAAGTTTAACGATTAAATACTATAATGGTAAATGTTCAAAGTTTAACGATTACATACTATAATGGTAAATGTTCAAAGTTTAACGATTACATACTATAATGACAATTGTTCAAAGTTTAACGATTACATACTATGAATCCAAGTCAACACACAATTTGAAAAAATACGAATCATTTTATATGAAGAATGAAGATGAAAATGACGGTGTACTTTCAAGATGTAAACCTAATATAAATTTGGTATTAAAAAATAATTATTAATTTTTATTGAAAAATACCGGGTACCCGGCGGGTAACGGTTCCGAAAAATTGAAAACCGGAACCGGAACCATTCTCAATCGGTTCCGTATTTTAGGAACCGGCGGTTCCGGTTCCGTAGCCGGATACCCGGTTCCATTGCTCACCCCTACCTAATAACATGAATTCGATAATGCTACGTCAGATTTAAACAAATCAACTTAATGCTTCTGATTTGAAATTTTTTAATTCAATTTAATTCGAACTAAAGTGCAAACCAGTCCAACCTAACTCGTACGGGTTAGTTGGATTGATACTTTGATATATTAAAATATTCTCAACTTTGAATATGTTATTTCTCTACTTGTAATTTCTTTTTTATCGTCAATCATTTGATACAATTTATTCATACTTCTTACGTATATTACATTCAGTTAATTTTCTCAATTTACATATATATGTTCACAATTACTGAACCTATATACGAATGAGTTATATAAATATGTAAATAGATTGAAGATATGTGTATATAAAGAACATACATGATAGCATAATTGTCTAATGTATATACTAATAGAAATTCAACAATCATATTAAATCCAAGAAATTAAAAGATATCAGGTTCATCGAGTTGGATTGGGTTCAAATAATAGTAACTCAATATCAACTCAATACCTACGATTTGACAATTTTACAACTTGATTAGACATCAGATTGAATCATTTCACGTTATGTTGATCGGATTTTTAAACACCCCTAATTAAAGATATCTAGTTATCAAAAACTAATTATTAATAACATAAATAACTTTCTTTTTTCCATCCACACACTAAAAACTATTTATTATTATTAATTTCATGTCAAAACAAGTCAATAAAAAGCTTTCATAAACAATCTCAAAAACCCCACGTCAAACCCGAAAGCGTGATGAGTTTTGTGTTTTGAGCCTTGATAGAAGCAGAAAAGAGGCGGTGGAGTTTTTTTTTTTTTAATAATTATAGTTGTAAGTCCTTCAACTTATAATTTTTATCATTTGAAATCCTTTTTACTTCTACCTTTACCATTTTCAGTCCTTTATATTTAAACATTTACCAGTTTAAGTCCTTGTACTTCAAATGTTTCCCATTTCAAGTCCTTTTTTCCTTATACTTTATCATTATTAGCGTTATAAACGTTACGTAAATCCCTTTTTTTTACTCCAGTAATTATATGTGGTATGGTTTTATCAATTAATGCTTAACTTTGTCTTAATACTTATATGTTGTATCTAATACTATATTATAAAAATTAGTTTTGAAGAGTTTAACCAAAATATGTTGTATCAGTCTTCCAGGCGAAGTTTGAATCTATATCCTAAAGTGATAACACCATAAAATCAATTTAGATTGTGCATCTTCGCATCTAACCTTTTGTTTCTCTCTTAACGTACTTAGAACATTAACAAACAAGCAGAAAATTTCATCTAAAAATTAACCTAAACTATCACGAAAATGATTGGTTTAAACATTCCTTGAACAAAAATATCACATGTGGTTTCTTAAATCGATGAGAACGAGTGACTAAGTCTGCATGAAGGTAAAACATCAAAATAAACAGAGAAGATAAAAGTTAAAACATAAAAATTAGTGAGTTCGAACCTGTTGTTGGAAGACGATGAGTAGATGAGAGCAAGTGAATGAGCGAGCGAGCGACTGATTAGGGTTTCTTCTTCAGTTTGCTGAGTTGCTGTTTTGAACGAGCGACCGATTAGAATTTAGAAAAGAGATGGTGAGTCGGTGAGGTGAGGACTGAGGGTGAAGCTGTGAGGTTGGATTGGATTAGGATACTTGAATTGGAAACAAATCAGAATATAAATCAAAAAACCCAATAAACTTTCTTATTTTGAATGGTTTGATTCTTAATTTTTTTTAAATCCATTAATTTTTTTTGAATGATTAAGACCCTGAATTTTTTGAAATAAATAAATAAATTATCGAACTTTTACTAGTCGGTTAATGTAATTTTTTTGGGTTAAAAAAATGTACGATGGTTTATTTATTTAAAAAAAATGTTCAGGGATTTAATCAACAAAAAAGAAAAAGTTTTATGATTTTTTAATTCAAAAAATAGTTCATGGATTTAATTATTTAAAATAAAAAAACTTAATGATTTTTTCATTCAAAAAAATAGTTTATGGGCTAAGCCATTAAAAAAAAAAAAAAAAATTGTTAGATTATTTTGAATTTTTTCCTAGAAATAATGGACCAAGTTTCAAGATTTAAAATTTCTTTTACTCTTCGTGAAGTAAGTTTTAAGATTAAAAATTTCTTATATGTAAATAAACGTTAATATAAATATATTTATATATTAAATGAACATAAATAAACGAATGTAGATGAACGAACATTTTCAAATGTAAACAAACATAAATAAATAAACATTTACAAATCTATACAATATTATAAAGCATTTGACAAAAACTCTTAAAAATTATTTTTTATACGTAAAATACTGTTTATTAATGCATGTTACTTAAAATTCAAGATTACAAATAGATTGTGCGTAAGTACAACTTATTAAAACTCCATATCTGAATTCGTGTAACTATCTGCAGATAAACATAATCAAATACAGTTTAAACATCTCATTTTAAATATAAAAAATTTAAATATAATTAAAATAATTATTAAGTTCTAACAGAATACTTAATTATTAAAATGTTACCAAAAATAAGTTATTTTATTATTAAACTTAAATTAAATTATAATAAAAAGAATTAAAAAAGTTATACCAAAAAAAATTAGAATTATTTAATAGTTAATTTGATACTAATATCGATTCAATTTTTTCAACTTTTTATGATATTTTNTATATTTTTTTTAAATTTTTATGATATATTTAAAATTATATTTTATTTAAAAATAAAATTATTATTATTTTTTTAAAAACACATAAAATTGTATTATAATATCGACCGAGATAAAATAAAATAAAACATTAAAATTAAAATATATTTTACCGCATTAAGTAATTACCTATAAATAAATGAAGGAGACATTTGTTCATAGTTTTCGTTAATCTAAACGAACATATTCATTTATTTATTAAATAATAAACAAACTTCCTACCATACGATTTGCGGAAGTTGAGTTCGTTTGGAGGAGATATTTTGAGTATTTAGCGTTGCGAGAAATCTGGTGAGGGTTAATTTCTCTTTTGGTTACCAGAAGTCCGGGTAGTCGTATAGAACCTTCTACTCGCTTCCACAACTACCGCTTGTAATCTGCTTTGCGATGGCGGAAGAAAATGGAGGAGGAGCCACCGCCACCACCACCGGCAACAACGAAGTTGAAGATGCTGGTGCCGGTACCATTAAGATCAAAGTGACTTATGGTTCCAACAATTTCGACGTCTTTATCCCACCTCAATCCACTTTCGGTATAATTCCTTATTTTATTTGAAATTTCGTTTGTGTATGGTGGTGTTAATCTGTCTGTATGTGTTTATGGTGGTGTTAATCTGTCTACGTACCTTTGAATTGACATTATCACTGTTAATTTCGTGCTAGCTTACTGTTATAATTCCCCTATCTGATTTTGGGAGTTCAATCTAGTGGTTCTTGTTCAAAGTTGACCTAAAGTGCTTTTAATAAAACCCACAATACGTGTCAATTTTAGCAGATTCTCGTTAGTTTACAGTTTACTGTAGTTATGAAGATTTTGTTTGACCCAGAACAATTCCGTTTTAGTTTAACATTCTCAAGTAATTTGTTCGATACTCAAAAGGGAAATATGCATTTTCAGGTAACTTTACACGACTTATATGATGCTTGATTCTTCATTTTTGAATAGCTGATACTTTTTTTCTTTTTCCCAGATTAGTTTGTTAGGATTCAACATGGAAATATTTTGCTTCTCAATTTTCTTTATTTTTTCTTGGATTTTCTATGTCTTTGTGGTCCAATGGCCCCCGAAACACCAAAAATATAGAGGTATAGAAGAGATGATCTTAATACCTTAAATAAGGTTTACCAGTTGGCATTGGGGACAATTTTGACACTATTCTCTCTGTGTCCAAAAAGTTAAAGACACTCTTTATCCCTCAGTCCGAAACTAATTGCAATAAATTCCTCTTCTAGGTTGTTATTGCATAAGTGCAACAATTTTGTTTTGGCAAAGTTTCCATTCATAATTGCCTCTTTTATGTATTAGTAATCATTACAAACCATTGGTAGTATTGATTTTTATCCAAAAGATCCCTATATTTTGTTATATTGATTGAAATATTAGATATTCAACTTTTTTCATTGAATTATGTGACTAGTCAAACTTTTGCATTGATTTTGGAAGGACGTTCAATTTTTGGACTTTGTGGTCTAAAGAGTATTTCTTCAGTTTTTAAAATCGACGTTGATCTATGCACATAAAGATCAAGAACCTTGTTAGTAGTAGTAATATTTACATAGTTTATTATATTATCTTCTTCATACTCTTACACCTGAAGAATTGACATGAATTATAAATTACCATTTGACCATATAACTCCAAAGATTAATGCTATATCATCTTAATGCATTTTGAATTATCAAGTGTTGGGATTGGTTATATTCGTTTTTTTTTTTTTTTGCCTTTTTGAAGTGAAAATTGATGGTGTGCCTTCACTCTTCATGCTTCCACTTTAAGCAGCAGCGTGCAAATGCTTATATGCATAAAGAATTAGAAAGGCTCGTAAGTGTCATAAACATGGTTTGGGTAATAATTATGTTTGGAGTTTGAACTAGGATTGAAGCTTTGAGGGATGGTATCACTTAAACAAGATTTGGAAGGCTGATTTTTGTTATTCATCTAGATATTAGACCATGATTAGTTAAACACTATATGGAGCTTGGTTACAGACCTTAGTTGTTTCATTATCTCATGTCACTTGGTGCAATCAAGATTAGTATGTAAGTCTGATTTTCCTTTTACCCACTAATCTTGGTGCAATCAAGATTAGTACTTTTAGCCCCAGTCTTTACACTCTCCAAGTCTAAAGTATCTTGAATAGAGTATCTACGTCTTTGACTGTAATATCAAACTCACTATCATTAGATGTTCAAAACGTTGTTTGCTTTCAACTTTCAAGAATCAGTTATGAAATTTATCAGTTGTTTGTCCTTTCACTTATAAACTATGTGAACACTGGAATGACATCTCTTTTTGCTTCTACGTTTTATTTTTATTAGTGTTGTGTTATCAAGAACAACACTCGTCTAGAAATCACTTCAATTAGAAGAACTAAGACATCTATTGTTTATCTTAACATAATAGCATACATATTCACAAATGAAAATACTATCTTATTGTTAGCTGCATATTAGCACCATATAGTAAGATAAATAAGTTGCTCTTTTCTCATAATCAAGTAGGTATTGGCTGGCAGTGTGTTTGTTTTTGGTCGTTAAGAAGACTACTTTGGATAGAAAAACTGTATTTGGCAACTAACTTATAATTTCGGAAAATGAAAACTGGTTTACGAATATTGTGATCACTAGTTGTTAAGTTTGAAGTAATTTGTTGCTATTCTGTAAGATTGGATCATGAGAAAAGCATATTTTGAGAAAGTTCATATCTCATTCAGTCATTTGAAAAAATAATATAATCATGCGACATGCTTTTGATTTCGTTAAAAAGCTGAGAATTCAACATCGTTACTATTACAAAAGGTGTAAACATAAATAGAAAATAGAGATGTTACCTAATGAGGCCTGAGTTTTAGGTGTTTATTGCTTCTAAATGCCTTTACACTAAAGCTACTGATATCTGTGTGGATGTATCCACCAGAAATATTTTGCATAATGGTTACTATGACAGCTTGTAGGCATTTATGGTTCTTTTGAAAATGTTTTACCAATTCCTTCAATTGTTTGTTATTTTTTTAATTGCTTATCCTTATCAAATATCTTTTTGTTAATGAAGCCGATTTGAAAAAGGTGATTGCAAAAGCAACTGGTTTAGAGCCTGAGGTGCAAAACTTGTTATTCAGAGGAAAAGGAAAAGATGACCATGAAAGCTTGCATATGGCAGGTGTGAAGGACAATGCAAAGGTGATAGTAATGGAAAATTCACCTAGCAAAGACGAGGATCTTGCAAAGGTTGAAGAAGTGAAGGAAAACGTTGAGGAGATATCAAGAGGGGTTGATGCTGTTCGGATAGTAAGGGAGGAAAACGATCAGTTTGCAGAACAGGTTTCTCATTTTCTTCAAGTGGTTGACTATTTGAACCATTATACTTGCCTTTTACAAACTAACTATTGTTCTTGTAAAAATGCCAAAAAAAAAAAACTATATTTTGCAAGAATGCATGACCTCGGACAAATTGCAGAAATATAAATGCAAAAAAGATCCATCAATCCATCATACTTGACACGTTTTCCACAAAGTTACTCATTCATGCAAAGTGTGGTGTTCTCATTATAACAATAATGATGGTTTGTTTTCAATGAATAGCCAAGCATGATGGTTCAAAAAGTTGATCGCTCCATCGTTAACCTTAAACGTTGTCAGGTTTTTGAATCTTTTTTCAACTCAACCAGAAACTGATTAGATTTAGTTATTGTAGGTGGCTAGCTTAGAGGCCGTTGTTGGTTCTGGGACTCAGGTGTCAGATAAAGATTTTCTTTTCTTAACCGAGATGCTCATGAGGCAGTTGCTGAAATTGGATGGAATTGATGCTGAAGGAGAAGGGAGAATACAAAGAAAATCGGAGGTTCGTTACCAATGTTGTCGATTTGCCAACCCTTTTCAGTATCTTCAGTTTCCTTAATTGTTATTATCAGCTCGATATTCTATTAAATAGAATGCATAAAAAATATCTGCTTGGCCCGTGTACTATTGAGTGAAATAGGTGCTGGGTTATAGAAGTTATTTATTTGGCCACTATACCCATGTTCCCGACCATTGTAAGTCCACTGGTCCTACTTTCAGGCATTAAACCCATCATGCTTTTCTAGGGTAAGCTCTTCAAAAATGTAATTTGGCGTAGACAGTAAGGCAATGGGCAAAAAATGATGGGATCATGGGATCTAGTAGCCAAATAAATAATTTTAATATTTTAATAATTTTACCCAACTCCTTGACAGGATCCATGGTTGATTTTAATTCTCTACCCAAAAGAACCTGATTTCTAATTTTGGTTTATGCCTTTGCCAACTGGGCTAGCCGGCGTTGCTTCTCTTTTGAATTCACCATTTTGTTTCGGGTTATAGCAAGGCACATTTTTAAGACCTTTTGATTGGAAAATTCCACATTTTCAAACTATAGGTTATATAATTAAATAGGATCATCTCTCTGTGTGTATAGGTTATGAGATATGAAACATGCGTTTTGGGCTTTAGGCAATTAATAATACAATTTATTTTAACAGGGTGCATTTGTTCAAAGAATCCATTAAACAACAATAAGAACTCCTGGTCTACATGCTTATAATATATCATGAACCATATATTATAGAAGAAAGTATCTTATAAAACCCTTTTCTTTCATTCTTACAAATTCTCTCTCTGTATTCTCAATCATTGCATCTCATAAACCAAATAAAAATATGGTTTATCCATGTTCAAAAGTGTCGGGGAGGTGGACTTTAGGATTTAGTCAACCTACTGCGACAATAGGTCATTTAAGTACATGTTTTCTTCTCTTGTAGCACATAGGTGTTTGTAGCGAATGCACTACCTACACACATTAGTAATGGAACTCGATTATTTTGAAACGTCATCATTGCAATAAGTATTCTGTTCTGTTTTATATTTGTGAGCCTTCATTATTTTTTATTTCCTAACCATAATAACAATTAAAACACACCTAGTATTGACTTTTAAAGCAACTTTAAATGTAGACTATAGTTATAGTAGGCCAATGCATACTGTGATTTACGATGAAATTCTTATTTTTGTGTCTACCTCTAATACAGTTATAGTAGGCCAATGCATACATGTTATGGTAGGACATGGTGTTGCAGTATAAATTCGTGGACACTTGGCTTGCTGTTTGTATCTTTCCTAATAGAATATGATGACATAAGTAGTATCTTGTTAAAGTTAACAGAAGTTAAATGCATTTGTCAAGATTTGAAAGATTTCAAAATATTGATGGGAAATACCAATGCCAATGTAATATTAGGGATAAGATCACTGTTATTTCACAGTGAATCGACCCTCTTATGGAAAAATGAATGTGTAGCACTCAATATGTTGATGAACATGCAACAAGAAAAAAGGGTGTAACTAAAACTGCTCTAGCACCCATCCCACTTCCATGTCGGGATGCCCAAAGAAGTCTTTGATAGCTCTTATGGTGGTTTTCAAGAGTGGTTTGTTCGGTGAACATGAATTATTAAAGGGTGATTTGGGAAGTGATTGAGAAATAGAGACAAATATTATGGTTTAAATGGTTAAAAATAATCTTTCTTGTGAATCTGCTAGTCTTCTTGTTGAAGCCTAACCTTACATTTTTGGGATACAGCATGGTGCATTTGCATATCCCCTAGTCTTGAAAGCATTTAAAATCTATAAACTTTAGTATAAACCATAATGAAGTTGAGCAGGTTTTAATGCTGCTTTTAATTGCCGATACTATTTTGCTTCGATCATTGTTATGATCAGTAATGAGATTAAGCTTTGTGAATATGGTGGTTAGTAGAGTAGTAAGTTCAAATGAGAACAATAAATATTTTTTGAGAACCTGTAAACTACTATTTCATGAATTACTCTATGAATAATACTAAAATATTTATGAATATCATGCATTTTCATTATTCAGCACGAATAGTTGGTTCTCATCTTCTCAAAATATTTACGATCCTCATTTGAACATGCCTCTAGTAGAGTATTGCTATAAGAATAATGTTCCAAATTATCAACAGGTGAACAAAACAATACTTAATGAACTTGTTCTTTGTTCTCGGCTTCAGGTACGTCGTGTTCAGGGACTGGTTGAGAAATTAGATAATCTTAAGGCAAGGAACTCCAATCCAAGTACGGATGTTCCAGAAACAGCTTCTGGTGAAGCTTCAATGGAATCTTCTACTAAGGTGACCGAAAAATGGGAAGTATTCGAATAGTTATCATCCATGCATTTGTGTTCTTACTCATCCAGATTACAGATATCAAGTATTCATGTCAATTTTGCTCTATATCTTGCAATTGCAAGAACCCTAAACTCAATGTTTTTGTGCTATTAAACGAATATGATTCAGAACTGGTTGAAGTAATTCAAATGAATATATACATTACTATCTCCTGTTTGTTTCTGTTCTTCTCTTTGGCATATAGATCAGGTCTCTGTATGTTGTACTCTGTGCTTGAAATACTTGTATGTGGGCTAGAGACTGGATTTACGTGTCGTATGTACAACTGTGATTTTAGCAGGATACATGAACAGATGCACAAGGCCCGGACCCTCCAAGCTCATTTCCCAACAAGCAAAGCAAAGCCCGGATTTTTCAGGGCTGGATCGGCCTTTTCAGACTGGGCTTTGAAGAAAAGTTGGTCTCATCGGGCTTTAAGGCTAGGTCTGGGGTTGACAGAAGCTTGTTCGGGCTTTTTGGGTGGGGCTTTCATAGGGAATTGAAAAAAGTTGGTCTGATCGGGCTTTAAGGCTGGGTGTGGGCCAGGTCGGGCTTTTTTGGGTGGGGTGGCTTTGAAAAGGGTTTAGGCTCCGGCTTTGGGGTCGGAGAAGGGTTCATTCAAGCTTTTTCAGACTGGGATTTATGGACTTTGGTTTGGTTTTCCGACCCAACAGATCCGTTGGTGCAGGGTACCTAGAAAAAGTGAAGAAATAAATTTAGTTAACTTTTCAACATCTGTGAGGTTCTAAAGTGAACCTTTTATTAGCCTGCACGAGATGCATAAAGCTACAGCTGTTATGGTAGTCATGTTATCCAACCACTTATATAAAACTTTCTTCTTCTTCCATTTACTAAAAGTTTCAGCCATGGCTTCAGAACTAAAAGTTCCCAGAAAACTGAACCTCGATGCACCGTTGTTGTCCACCAGACGAACCAACGGTGCAACTGGTCATGCAAACGCACGAGCTGCTTCCTGGGACTCGCGTAACAGGGTGCCGTTTTCATGGGAACTAAGTGCCGGTAAGCCAAAGGATGCCGCAAAAGTCCCTGATGATTTTCTGGTCCCACCTCCACGACCACCACCAGGCCGGAAACTTGCGGAAAACGAATACGATGGTGATGACGACTTCTCGGACGCCATGGACACGTTCTCGTTGTCGGCTGCCATCGACATGGTGGAGTCGGCGGAGATGGCGAAACGGAATGGTAGTTTGTTGGACGGTGTAAATTTGGAGCAGGGCGGGAATCAGTCTCCTAGTTTTATCATTCAACGGTTTCTTTCAGATGCCAAAGCTCTTGCGATATCGTCCGGTCTTCCGATTCCAAACAATCTTAGTAATCAACCGGAGAAATATAAGCCTCAAATGATCGACACTTCGCCTAAAGGGTGCGGGCTCGGGATCGATTCGTTATTCCCATGGCGTACGAAGCACAAACCACCCTGTGGTGTCAAAAGTCCTGTTAGAGTATCATCTGCAAGCGTTAAATCGCAATGGGGATTTAAACACAAGCAGAAATAGAAGTACAACTCTTCTTTGGTTCATACTTTTGGTGTAAACGGTTTTCGTATCATTTTCTTCTAAAACCGGAAACCTCATCTACTGGTGAGTAAATCGAAAAATGAAAGTCTCATCTTAGAGCTACTGGGGACTTTCCTTGTGTTATCTTCAGTCAGGGTCTATAGGGATTAGTCGAGGTGTGCACAAACAAACTAACCCAGACACCC
The DNA here is from genome assembly GCF_001531365.2 of Cynara cardunculus var. scolymus. NCBI lineage: Eukaryota > Viridiplantae > Streptophyta > Magnoliopsida > Asterales > Asteraceae > Cynara > Cynara cardunculus. The sequence goes on along the minus strand of NC_037536.1, from coordinate 7,567,476 downwards.
ACGAAATCGATAGATGGGAACTGTTTGTTTCCGACTCATAAGTATGTGATTCGAACTCCGAGTACTTTTACGGGATGTAATCTTGTGGATGATTGTATGTAAAGAGTTTTGTTCATTGGATGTCTCCAATATGAGGTATTTTGGTGTTTTAGATGCATATTTATTGGTCCCAAATGTATAAACATATCTACTATATTTAAGTAAGCTTTGAGGATAAGATATATATAGATATTTATTGTTGTAGACATAAGATATCAGATCTGATAAACTCAGTGGTCACAATTGTTATGGACGCCTGGAATTGAACCTTTGAAAAGATGAAATATTCCACAACATCTCCTTGTGCCTCAACCAATTTGCCCCAACCCTTGTGGTTTGTTTGCAAAATTGTTTCTGGGTCATCATTAACTACTAAAATATACATTTTTCAAACTAAAAGTTCTTAAATGTGTTTTTATCGAAGCATGTTATACAAAATAGGAATAAAATTCTTATCTTTAATGACATTTATCGTTTTTCTTTTACTTTGTTATTTGGTTGATCGTATTGACAGATCCTACATTCCAACTATTTCCCTATTTGAGCATCTTGAATTTGCGAATTTTCTTTAGACTTCTACTGATAAATTGGTTTTTGACCATTTCACAAAAGCCCACGATCAGCTCCATCATATCAAAAGTGATCAACAGTTCCAAGATGTTCTTACTGTTGTTATCAGAACAATTATCTTCATCGGAACCCAACCCTTTTTTCTAGGGTTAAGTACAAGCCTGCTAAGATGACATGGAAAGTGCTTCCACTTTTCCTACAACTGTTTTGCGCATATATATATATATATATATATATATATATATATATATATAAAAGTGAGTTATTATACAACCCTTTATATTTGTACATTCGATACAACTCAATCTCAACCGTACATTTAATTTGATGAATATGTGATTTAATAGAAGTTTTCATTGTTTCCTAATATAAAATATTGATCATAATTAGTGAACTATATTTATCTTTTAAAAATATTCAAATCATAATAAATAAACTATCATCATTTCCATAAATATCTCAATTTAATGGGTTTTATGATGAATCACACATATTTACATAATGTAATCATCATTCATTATGAATCAATCTATGTACTCCTTTAATTGATTTTTTACATATTTATAAACACTATCTAAAAACCTAGATGATGAATGATTTGATACAGAATGATGAATGGTTTAATACAGAATGATTAAGAATCTGTATTCTATTTACCTCCAAGCAGAAACTCTAACTAATGGAACACCTCTCCATTCCAACACCATTTCATTCTCATTATCACCTTCAACCCTAATTCCATATGGACTTTCTCCTTCCTTCACCATTTCCATGGCTTCATTCCAGCTTTCTTTACTCATTCTTTCTCCTTTAAAACCAAAACCCTTTTCGAAAACCGTCTCTTCTCTTCGTTCCTCCCACTTTTCGATCGACACATAAGGTGCAACGAAAAGGGTCTCCATAGCCATTCTTGCTTCATTCAAATAGCTAGGAAAACCCCATTCCATCGATTCGTATAACGCGTTATAATGTACCAAATAATTGTCAAAAAAGGAAGTATAATCTAAAGAATTTCTCATTCTTTCGCCTCCTTCTCCGTTGCCGATCGTTATGACACCTTCGTTTTTCGATAAAATCCCTTTGGCTAGTTTCAGAAACCCCATAATCTGAGATGTTTTTCTAGTTCTTCCCATATGTGGAAGACCAACCATACAATTAAAGGCTAGAAATTCTCTTCCATCCAATTCTTTCACCATTTCTTCCATACCCATCTCTTGAACCTTCAAATCTAGACCGAAAGTTCTTGCAAAGTTACACAGATGGATCTTTCTTCCTTCGAAACTCGAGTCATGATCTTCTAGTTTGATACTTGTGATGGTTAATGACTTTTTGGTTCGAGCCATGGCTTCGATCACAGGAGGCCATTGGGTTCCTTCACGCATATCAAAGTCAACTATGTGAACCGAGTTGATATTGATTGGAACCGAGTCAAGAATGGCCGAGTTTGCTGTGAAATGAGCGAACCGCCCATAGGGAAAGATCTCATAGAAGGCCCGGAATGCTGGATTGAAGTTTCTAGCGGATTCTAGTTTCAGATACGCGTTTTCTTGATCTTCTACTGGCTGGAACAAGTTGTGGGCTATGCGTTCGATGGGCGAACCATTCGGGTTGATTTTTTCGCGTATGCATTTCACGATCACGTCGGCAAGTTCTTTCTGCCCGATTCCCATGGCGTCTGCATAAGCCATGAGTAGATTCTGGATTCCTGTTCCCATGGAATCATCAGTTTCTAATACCGTTGATGATTCCGGAGCCTCACTAGATTTCTGGGAAAAGTCCGGACTCCAGAAATGGTGATTTCCAGAAGGCATTTGTTCAGGAATCTGTTCCATCTCTTGATCATCATCATCACCATCATCATCATCATCACACAACCATCTACAGACATCATCCAACCCCTCCATATGATTATAACCAGAAAATGGATAATCAGATAAAATAGGCAAGTTGACCGATGAAATCGATGAAGAGTTTTCAGGAGTGGTGGAAAGTGAAGAAGAAAAATCAAGATCTGAATCAAAATAAGAATGAAATGGGGAAGAAAACTCAAGATTTGGATGATATGGATCAAGATCTGAATGGATGTAAGAAGGTTGAAGGAGAAGCTCAGACAGCATCATGTTTTTGTTGATGATCTCAAAGGAATTGAAGGTGATGATTCAATTTGGGTGTTTCTTGATGTGTTTTATACATGATATTGGTTGAAAAATGTGGACAGAAAAGTTAAAAAAAAAAAAGGGGTTAAAAATATAGAATATGAAGCAATCAAGTTGAAAGTAGGGTCAGCTTGTACCTATCTACATTCATATTCTAATGTCAAAATCACAATCAAGAATCTTATTGGATCAAGACATCATGGTTTCTATAATAATATGGTGGAAAGGAGAATTCATGTTAATTGAATTTATCTATTTGTTTGTTTTGTGTCTGGTACACAGATTAGATAAGACATAATTGAATAAAAATTTGTTGTTTCATGTTTGAAATGACATTAAACTGGAATAAGACGAGATAGAGTAAGACTAAGGGGGTTCTTTTTAAACATTTACTTCTCTTATCATCGGTTAACTGAACACTTATTACCTCTTACTGGGTAAGAGACGCTTGCCCGATAAGAGCATCTCCAATGCAAAAAAAAAAAATTTGGAAGGGTGTTCTAGGCTATGGCTAGACTAATCCCGACAAATTATGATTGCAAGAAATCAACTTTGATAAACTCTTTGCCCACACATCCCCACAGCCACAACCACTGCACCACAAGCTTTGTGGTTCTCCAATGCAAAAATTTTATAAGCAATGAAATACATGTCTTAATTTATAAAAAAGTATTTTTTATATATTTCTTTATTGATCTGGATATCCAACCAGCTATGCGAGCCGGCTAATCTCAAGATGATCACTTGCTTTGCGGGTAATCCAAAATCACCACATTTGAACTTCTGTGACCATAAAGAGATTTTTATTCTTCTTTGGATTTAGAAAAAAATATAATATTTTTGTTTTTTTTAACTCTTTTAATACCATTGAAATAGATGTCTTAATTTATAAAGTCATGTGATTTGGACATGATTGGATATTAATTTGATGGTTGAATGATATTGTGGATGTTTTTTGGAGTCAAACATATTCTTCAAATGTTTTTATCCTTCAATAATTATTTGACTAATTTGGAGTAGATACATATGAAGAGTTTGGTTTCACGCAATATCTTTCCTTTCATACTTATATTGGTTTTCTTTCATTAAATAATATCTGATGTGACGTAAAAATGTTTTATTCGGCTTATACTGATTTGAATATTCTTAACATGTTTTATTCGGCTTATTATGATTTGAATATTCTTAATGATTAATCCGTTTCGAGACATGGTTGTATGTGTGAATGTAGCATGTATATGAACGCTTTCATGATGTTGGCTTTGCCGTTTATGTTGAGTAACTTCACTTAGTTTATGTGTATCGATTAAAATAACAGATGAAAAAAATATAACATATAAATGTCAAATTATAAAATTTTATTTTTCATATAATTTATTTAATTTCAAAATTGATTATATTTTAAATCTCTCTCTCTCTATATATATATATAAAGAACTAAGAGTATTGAGGTGACATCATAAGAATTGAGTATTGAGGTGTTGATGAATTGTGGTTGAGTTTGAGATATCCCACATTGGTGAGAGATTGAAAACTTGGAACTAGGAGGTGTGTATAAGGAAGAATGAGATTCATTGTGTCAACTCATGAGTCTTTAAGTCATAAGATTATCTTATTTGGATGATCTTATTTTTGCAAAACAGATCTTATATTGTGTTAGCTCATGAGGTGAGATGGCCCATGGTAGTGGCGATGAACGGTGTTGGTCGGTGGCCAACGATGGTTGTGGAGGTGGTGAAGGAGGTTGTAGTAGAAGAGAAGGTGGAGGTGGCCACCGGTGGTAGTGGCAATGGTGGTTGTGGAGGTGGTGATAGACAGTGGTAGTCGATGGTGGTTGTGGAGGTGGTGGAGGAGGGGGAGGTCGTCGACAGTGGCTACCGGTGGTGGCGGCGGCGACCGCAACTAGCGATTGTGACCACTAAAACAAATATCATGTTAAAGTTGTATATCAAACGAGAGTTAGTTAGTAATATTTTAGTTTTTATCTCATTCTTGTACCATCTTGTTCCACCAAATAAAAACCTTTTTTGTTCCACGCTATCCCACCTTGTCGCAGTTTTCTTGTCTTTGTCTCATGTCGCACCAAACGTGACACAATAAGTTTATGTACCAAACTCAGCCTGAGGGACAATTTCAAGATTATGCATAAATCCGAAACATAACCTAAAACAACAAATTATGGATAAACATGTGCAAATAGGGTAGATAAGTAATTACACATAACATATAGAGATGTATCTAGTTTTACAAAAAGGATATGTACTCACCACCAGGTTTTTAGTGGCAAACCTTGAATCATCACCAAAACCGACCTTAATGTGGTTCTTGAATGAAATTAAAGGTAGGTGGCGTAGTAAATAATAGTAAATGTAGATAGGGGTGCATAAAAAACCGTCAACCCACGAAACCCGCCCAACCCAACCTGCTAACAACCCAATTAAATCCAACCCGCCAAACCGCTTACCCACCTAACCGCTAATCCGCCAATTAGAAGGTTTAAATTGTGTTGAACCTAGCTCAACCCGCCCAACCCGTCAACCCGCCGCTAATATATAATTTTTATAAAGTTATATATATATATATATATATATATATATATATATACACACACATATATGTTTAATATATATATATATATATATTAATAATGTATAAATGTTATATAATTTTTATTGATATTATGTTTTGTTTCATTTTAGCTAAACGTATAGGTTATCAAAAGTAATTCACGATCAAAGAATGATAACACATAATCTAATTAATAAGAAAAATTATTGAATTTTTTTTGTAGCAACAACAAATTGATATGTTGTAGAATATGAATGATATTGATAAATAGTTGATGGACGAATCTATCAATCTAAATACCCCGTCATTTTATGTTGTAGTTCAGTGGAAAGAAAATGCATAGTTATAGCATTTCGCTACAACAATATTAGATCTTATAGGATGCCTAAAATGTCTAAGCGTCCTAATATGATACTTTATATGACGTGACAAAATAAAATGTCTTATCTAAAAGAGTTACAATATGTTTATAGAATGATTTTGGATATCTTAACAAATTATTTGACGTTTTTAAAATAAGGTGTCATATTAGTTATTTTATACGACACGACTTAAAAAAGTTTCATATGAACATAGGTGTCATATAAATAGATGAGTTTACGGGACACTTCTCAAAATGTTTCTATAAAATAACTAATACGACATTTTATTTAAAGATCATTCTAAAACACTTGTTGGAACGTCCAAAAACGTCCTATAAACTTATTGTAACCTTTTTAGATATGACATTTTATAGTATGGTCTATAAACTTAAGTTTTACGAAATAGTTCATTCGTCAAATTATGTAACTACTAACCTGTCAACCCAACCCAACCCAACCCGCAAGGTTTGGTTTGGGTTTGGTTATACTTTTGAATGAGTTGAGTTGGGTTAAGATTTTTTTTTAAAACCGTCATAATTAGGTTAAATTGTAAAAATATTGTAAACCGTCCAACCCAACCCACGGATACCCCTAAATGTAGAAGGTAAGGAGACATAAATGGGTGCCCTGCGGGTTCAACCGCCTTAGCCCCACGTTTGCTCACAAAAACCAGCACCATTTTCTAGGCTCAGGCTCAGGCTCCACTAACCACACAAAACCTTTAATTCATCTTCACACAAACTGCCCCTCACATCCACAAGTTTTACATGATGACCCCTCCCACTATAGTATCATAATCAATTTGGTACACATGGATTGATATATATATATATATATATATATATATATATATATATATATATATATATATATATATAGGAAAGGGTTCAAACGAGAACCCTTGTGATTTACGAAAACGCAAGAACAACTTAATAACCACATATTGTGATAAAAAATAAAATTAAAAGATTTTTAAAATTAAACTTAAAATTTAAAAAGATTCAAAAAAATTTAAAATTAAAAGGGTAATAATGGAAATGATATATTATCTAGAAAACGGTTAAATTTTTTTAAACTTATCATTAAACACAATCAAAATCTTTTAAACTTATCATTATCATATACAAAACGGTTACGATTACAAGCCTAACTTCAAATCGCAAAAACTACGGACGGCGACGGTGTTGATCGACGATGACCAACCAAGAACACGCAACCGTAGTCGACCAAGAATCCTAATCGAGAAGTCATTGCATGCAACAAACGGACAAATTCAAGGTATCTTTCAAAATTACTCGTTTTGAATAAGTTTTTAATCGATTAGTTGTGATACTTATGTAATATCAAGACACAATTTGGGAATGTCTATTATCACATCTATCACACCATTATCGCATCTATCACACCATTATCACAGCTCCTGTGATCACTGGTAAGTCGATGCCATCAACATTTTAGGTGTCAAAAGCAGTTGTTGTTTATCACATGGATATTTATCACATGTGATAAACATCCAAAATTCTCACTTACATAGATATCATAATTATAATCATTGATTTGGTGTTACAAGTTGAATGTGAAATTAACCATCTTGATTACAAAAATAGCTGTCATTTTTCACTTGCTGATTTACATTGTTTACTAGCATCAATCATATGTCTATTATCACATCTATCACACCATTATCACAGCTCCTGTGATCACTGGTAAGTCGATGCCATCAACATTTTGGGTGTCAAAAGCAGTTGTTGTTGCATCATTTACATAAATTTAATGGAAAACGAACCAAACAGTATCCACATACATATAAACATCCGGTTTATCACATGTGATAAAATATCAAACTTTTCAATTTAAAAAGTACAGTAAATCTATGAGCGAACGAATTTTTTTTTTTATGTTTATCAAATCTATGAGCGAACGAAAAAAATGGGTCCAACAGTAGAATAACATTAAACTCAAATTAACATATACCAAAAACAATAAATGGGCAGAAAATGTTTACATTGACAAGTCCTTCTACTTTTTATCACATGTGATAAAAACCCCAAAAAACCATTCATGAAAATTGATGACATATTTTAATGTTATCACATCGTACCTTCCTCATCGTTATCARAACTACTTTCAAAAAAGYTGTCTTCAAAAAAACAATCTTGAGAAAAGCCCACAGAATCGTCGTTCGAATAACTTGATCCTGAACAAACTTCCTTACCAACAACATTCAAGTCGTCCATTTTAGATAGACAAAAATATGGACACTACCGAAAWGAAGAAAAGATGTTAACCCATCGACTATGTGCAGATTATGATGAACGAGAAGGAGAATACGCATGAATGAAGGAGAAGAAGAAAACTAAAAAGACGTGGAAACGTGAAAGGATAAACATGATTAATTAAAATAAAACAAAAATTATAAAAATTACTTAATTACATTACTGTCCTTATTAAATTATTTATATATAATAAAAGTTAATTTATTAATTAAAAAAGTTTGAGGTTATTGGGTTGTCCTCGCGTTCTCGTAAATCACATGGATTCTCGTTTGAACCTCCACCTATATATATATATATATATTATATGTGTGTGTCTAAAGATACAATATATATGTATAGGGTTGGGTTCACGTGAGACCAACCTGTTTTCGTGAGACCCATGAGACCACATTTTTACACGTAAACTTCACAGCAAAAACACTGTGAAGGTTAGAAAAAAGTCGAACCTTCACAGCAAAAACACTGTGAAGGTTAAAAAAAGTCACCTTCACAGCATTTTGTTGTGAAGTTTCAAGTGTAAAAAGATGATCTCACGGATCTCACGAAAACAGGCTGGTCTCACATGATCCAAAGTCTATATGTATATGTATCATATATATAAGTTACATAGTTATAAGTTGTTTACATATATGTTATATATTTATATTATATACCTTCATGATTATAAATACAATGTAAACCAAACAAGACTTGCTAAAATATTTTCCTTACTAAAATTCCAGGTGTTACAACACATGTATATGCACATGTACATGTACATGTACATATGCATAAAAAACAAAAACTTGAATTACTTGTATGCACATATAGGGTTAGGTTTAGAGGAAAACCACAAAAAAATGAAAAACTGAGAAACACTCTTGTAACCGTTCATCTGGAAGGTATGCATATGCGCATACAAGTAAATTTAAGCAATTTGTCTGGTATGCACATGTTCCTAACATGGACATGTGCATAAAAACCAAGAAACGACTTCAATTACCGGTATGCACATGTCAATACCGTCCAGATGTATGGTTATGAGGGTTTTCCTCAGTTTTTCATTTTATTGAGGTTTTCCCTTGAACCTCCCCTCTCTCTCTCTCTCTCTCTCTCTCTATATATATATATATATATATATATATATTGAAAGGTTCATTTGAGAAGCAAACAAGTGATACTAGCCCTTCATCCTGTCAACATTTGCGGCTTTCACCGTGGAGCACTGGATAATACCTCGCATGGGTATGCCAAAGATAGAGAGGTAATTTCGTAACTTTTACAAATAAGTGGCAAATATGTTCATACATGTGATTCACATATGAACTATATGTTTACATGTGAACCCGTTAATTAGTTCACACGGAATTATTTAACCGATTCATGTTAAATAGTTCATATATAATCACACGGGTTCATTATATGAATCGATTAATTTGTTCATATGTGAATAACAAAGGGTTATATATGAAACAGTTAATTACTTCATACGTGAATCACACAGATTTATATGTGAATCGGTTAAAATAGTTAATATGTTAATTACACGAGTTCACATGTGAACATATAGTTCATATATGCATCACATAGGTTCATATATGAACCCGTTTGCCGTCTATTTATAGAAGTTATGAAACTACCCCTATATTTTTCCAAACCCGCAATTTTTGACCGGTCAAATATGCAAATATTGACCAGTCAAATCCGATCTTGACCGGGCTAGAATCACTTCTCTACTTCTCAAATATTTACCACTTCTCAAAATAACCTTTTGGCTATATGGTGGCACTAGCTTCTGCAGGGGAGGTGAACTGAGTGAGTGCAGGCCCTCGCACCTATTTTCAAGATTGTAGCTGCTAGAGAAGGAAGGAAAGTAGGGGGAAGACCACTCACTAGCCTTCGGCTTTAATTGTGTTGAGTAAAAAATTTACCCTGTCCATCAGAGTGCGTTCGCCGTTGGTGTTCTAGCAAACACCGGTGAGAATTCAATGATGCTTATAACCTCAGAAAAAAGAGTCTCATGTGGGTACCTGACACCCGAGGCTCCCTCTCAGGTTATGTTCATTCTCTTTCACCCCCTTTCTTGGTAGAGCTCCGCTCTTGCAGTTCCCTCCGGTCCGTTCACGGCGATCGAGTAAATAGCTCTACAAACGAATGGAGATCCAATCTCCTGGTCCTGTGAAAAAGAAAAAAAAAATTGTGTTAGTTGTTTACACACAGTAAGAAACTTTCAAGCCCTCATTCTTTAGCCGATTGGGTTTGTGTTCCACCTATTTTCAACAGGGACAGTTGACAACTGAATTCGATTTTTCCCATTATTTTCATATATATATATAGAGAGAGAGAGAGAATCGAGTTCATACGAGAATACCTATTTAACAAGAGAATGGTTGAATCACATGTAATTGTACACTAACATGATGTGTAAAATCACATGTCATTTGTATGTAATTTGGCCATTCACTTATTTTCTTAAATAGATACCATTCTCGTATCAACCTACCTATATATATATATATATATATATATGTTTTTAGAACATTGATCCAAATGATGTCCATGCCAAGAAAAGGGAGGATCTGGAATTTGTTATTGGCGTATTTGTTTAACTCTTCTACTCAAAGTTGTGGTTAAATCGGTGCCACCAAGACGATGACAATCATCCCAAATGATTGGTTTCCCAAGTCAACCATGATCACTTTTTGTGTTTGTCCTTTAATTTTTAGATGAGAGCAAACTGTATCTTATTCTTTTAAGCATAAAATATTTATATACTATAAATATCTACATATACATTTTTATTTTTTGTGAGGTTTGAACCGTTGGCCTTTCGAAAGGCTAAGCTCTACAGGTATCTCAGATATTGCTGACTCACTGAGCCAATGACCGTTTGGTAGGAAACTGTATGTTGGTGATGCCAATTTTGCACACTTGAAGATCGCGAACAACATAATTTGAAAATATAAGCAATTCAAAACAAGAAAAGTACTATAACCAAGTGTCGTTGGTAGTATCATATCATGTATGATAAGGTTTGCAAAAGACCATACTTCGCACAAGCACGTGGAGTTGTTAGCAGGTAAACCTGGTAATGCACAGTTGGAGGTCATGAAAGCCATATTGAGGTACTTGAAGGGAACTTTGGATAAGGGGCTCGTATTTGGCGACAACAAAGTGTAGTGCAGTTTGATCGTTTTTTCAGACTCTGGTTGTGCCAGTGACAGTGATCATGCAAAGTCGACCTTGGGGTGTGTTTTCAGTTTGTGGGATCACCAATTGACAAACAAGGTTGCAGTCCATCATGGCCTTGTCAACTACAGAAACGGAATTGGTCGTAGTGATAGAAGTGAAGAAAGAGGTTGTCTACTTAAAGGAGTTGTTGAGTGATGTTGGTTTCATCAAGGATATGATGGTAGTAGATTTTGATAACCAAAGCAAAATTCACCTTGCTCTAGGAACTTGGCTTTCAGCTCGAGGACATAACACGTACGCATCAAGAGTCTTGTCTTGTGGCGATACATGAGGAAAAGTTCATATCACTCGAGAAGATTCACACAAATGATAATGCATCGAATATGTTCACAAACCCCATTGGGTGCTAAGAAGTTCGAGCATTGCTAGAAGATCATCCTTCTCCCCATTGTTGTGTGTTTATGCATGTGAGGTGTATTGATGATCTTGAAAACAAGGTATGACATTTTGATTATTGACGGATGGGTTAGCGGGTGATCGCCACGTCTCATTGACACCCGAGACTTAGGTTGTCTGCCTTTTGGGAAGATTGGTACCTTATTCATACTGGTGTTTGCACTTGGTATCAAGGTTGAGTGTTGTTTTTAAAGTTATACCAAGCCAAACTTGGTAGCTCACGACTAAGGTTGTTAGATTTGGTTGTCGGGCTAGGTAGTCGAGACTTTAGGGAGCTACATTACTCTTTTGCAACCACCAACCTTCTAAAGCATGTGACCTAAGGTGGCGTCTGTGATTGCTGAACTTGAGCATTGGTATCGGCCAAGCTGCCAGCTCCTACGTATGACCCAATATTGGACGAGGCAAGCTAGCCTTGCAACTTTAAGTCGCAGACTCGTGTCACAAGGCCAGTAGCATAAGAGCATCTTCGATAAATTCTCCAAAATGGAGAAGTAAAAAGTCAAAATTTCTAAAAACAATTACCTTCATCTCCAACAGATTCTCTATTTTGGAGATTATATAATTAACTATATGATTAAATATTCAATACACCTCATAAAATATTATCTCTCTCCTAAAAAAAATTAATTTCAAGCAATCTCATTGGTAAAATAGATAAAAAATCATTTCTCTCTTTCTCTCTCGTGAGTAATAATTTTTGGAGAAATCTCCAAATTTGGAGAATTTCATCATTTCTCTCATACTTTCTCCATTTTGGAGAAGTTTTGGGGAATCTGTTGGAGGAAAAATCCCCAAAATGTCCATTTTGGAGGATCTGTTGGAGATGCTCTAACAAGTCGTATTCTAGGGCTTGTTCTTAATCTTCTTTGTTGTTGCTTCCCACATAGACGAATGTTGGTGCATTGTTGAGATTACCCTAGTGGATTCATTGTTGTATCATTGTTAACTGTAATTCTTCGTTGATTATTAATATACAAAACCCCATATCTACCTATGGACGTACACCATCACACATATAGTTTAACCACGTTAAATCATTGCGTTCGTTCTTGTTTCTGTTGCATTTACATTGTTTGGTTGCTATTGTTGTGCATTATCATTTGTATGGGACACTGAACACATTTGACATCAGATTTGTTTACTCGTTTGTCGTTTGGTAGTTTATAAACATATTTATTGTATTTGGGATTTGTGTGTATCGGCTTTAGAAACCCCCCAATAATTGTGATTCCTAACAAAGGCCTAACCTAAATGGTGGTCTTTAACCAACTTATCCGCAATGTTGCCTTGTCCGATTTTACGATCCTAAAATACACTATCAGAAAGAAAAGTGTTGACCAGCTTCTCTAAGAGTACTTAGGGGCTGTTTGGTTGGTTTTCCATTAAGTCCTATATAAATAAAGTTGTCTGTGTGGATTAATCTGTCTGTATAGATTGGGAGGATTTTTGTTTGGGAGGCTTTTCTTCATGCATGGAAGGAGCATGTTTTTAATCAGGAGAGGTAGGTTTGGAAAATAAAAACTTGGCTTTCTGCATAAAGCTCCCTCCTAGAAGCTTATGAATAAGCCACTTTCTATATTATTAAGCCACTATCAAAGAGTCATGTATAGCTATGAACCTCATTAAGCTGCTAACAAACATGCCCTTAGATGTTGATTACTAAATTGTAATCTATTAAAATAGAATTAATTATATATTTCTTTTACGAAATGATCATGCTAATATGAGCTATAAATAATTATCTCAATTGATCAAGAACGAATATATAATTGTTAAAATGTACAAATATTAGAAGAATGATAAGAATGTTATCACAACCATATCTAAAACAGATTGGGATAAATCAGCAGTAAGCCTAAAAACACATCAATCACCTTCATATTCATATTAAACAAGTAAGGCTATACCACAAAAGAGTTTGCAGGAAATCAAACTGTTCATATGGTTAATAATCGTAATCTTTCTCCTAATAGGTTAAACAATTATTCAAATAATATAAAAGATGCAGCCACAATATCATTCAAACCTTCAACTTAATATCCAACAAAATGATTAATTAAAAACGAAGGAAAGTAAAAACAAAAGATTCTTGACTGAAAATTCTAGTACTTAACAATATAAGTCAAGAGAGATTAGTTATCTGACCAACCATAAGCAGAATTCCAAGATCAGACCAAAACCAAATTGTCATTAGCCTAGGGTATTCGGGTTACTGGCAGATCCCAACCTCCCTGGCAATCCGAACCAACCCAAGCCACGTCAAGTCTGCTAGGGTTATCAAATAATCAGTAGGCTTGGACTAGCTAATGGCTAAGAAACTCTATTGGGCTCAGCTCGTCAAAAGGTCGAACCTTGGCCTGGTTCATATAGGATTGGCTTGTGTAGGCTTGGATGTGATGGAGATGATGCATCTGGGCTCTTAATAAGCTTGTATAAAATTGAACTTAGAACAGTTCAACAGAAATTACAATAAAACCTCTATTAAAAAGTTACAAACTAAGTCACTGGGGCATTAATGACTTTTCCAGGCTTACTTGGCAACCCAAAAATATTTGAAATGTTTTTCTCACCACTTCCATCCATACCCTCACTAATTCACATTTTAGAATGTGAATCAGTTAATAAAGTTAAATATATGTTACTAACCACTTATGTTATGTTATGGTATGGAGCAWGCAACCTTTTCTTGATGTTTCTACCTTTTGCTCTTGGGTGAAGGAATGGAAAGACGATAGACCAATAGATTCGGCATTGTTGTTTACTCTGATCCGGTTCAGGTGGTTTTCACATGTAATCTATTAAAATTGTAGTTAATTATACATTTCTTTTAGGATATAATCCTGCTAAATTTGCAGTAATAAAATCAGATTTTAAAACATAAACCAAACCGAGAACATTTAATATTTAAGAAAAGGTACAAATAGAAGAGTGATAAGGATATACGAATATCATATCTAAAAAAGATTAGCATTGATCAATTATAAGCCAAATAAAACGCAACGTATAACACCAATCACCCTCATGCAAACCCAAGGCCGTACCAGTTGTTCTTGAGGGGACTTGAACTGGTGACCTCTAGGGAGCAAATTCAAGGCCGTAGCAGTTGAGTTACCCAAAGGGTTAAAAGAAACTAGTTATTATACATATATAATGAAGATATTTCTGCACAAAGATAGATTCCTAATACAAATTATCAATTCCAACTATCTCGCAATGTGTGACAAATAAGGAGTGTTTTTTGAGAAGATCCAAGCTTGCTATAGTTATCAAATAGTCGGGAAGCATGAGCTAGTTTGTGGATAAGAGCGCTATTGGGCCCAGATCATCAAAAGCTCAAGCCTTGGCTCGGTTCATTTAGGGTTGGCTTGTATAGGCTCGGATCTGATGGAGATGATCCATCTAGGCTCTTATAAGCTTGCATAGAATTAAAATTAGAAGAGTTCAATAGAAATTGTAATAAAAACTCTTTAAAAGATCACAACCAAAAGTCACTAGACACATGAAATGAATGATGTTTTCCAACATATTTATTTGATACATTTTCCTCATCACTTCCCTCCATGTAAATATTTACTGGTTGATATCTCCGAATGTGCATCATAACCCATTAACAATAGTAATTATTTATATATATTTCTTTTAGGATATAATCCTGCAAAAAAGATCTGTAAAATAATTATATATTTGAAAACATAAACAAATTGGGAACCATGTATTACATTTAGGAAAAGGTACAAAAACTAGAAGAATGATAAGCCAAATAAAGTATACCATGCCACACCAATCACCTTCATACATATAATAAGCATGTAAGGCTAAGGTTATGCAAAGAAAGAGATTGCAAGAAACCAAACTGTCCACATGATTAACACATGTAATCTTTCTCGTAACAGATCAACTGATTATCCGCACAAAAAAGGACATATTTGAACGATATGTGGGTCCCGCACACAATAAGCAGCCACAATATCATTCAACTTTCAAGTTAATACCCAATCCCAGCATTGACTGGAAAACAAGAAAAAGAATATATAGGTGTATACCTGTAGAGATGAAAGCATGCCTGAAGGGGTATTCTGCATTTTTAATTCGATGAAAAACGTTCCATGACTCCTGCCATCATACAAAAAGTAATTAACCAAACAAAAAACTCATCCTTGAAATAGACATGAATGACTCATCAAATAAGATTCTTGATCGAGAATTTAACAGTATAATATAAAAGTGATAAAGAAAAGCTGACCAACAATAAGGAAAATTCCAAACCATGAGAAAAGACCAAAAATGACTTCTTTTAAGTAGTTAACTAACATCAAATTCTAATTCTTTAAGCCTCTATACTACCTATTATCATGGCACACTAAAGGACTCCAAACAAGAAAGAGGGATGATTCATAAAATAAAGAATCATCAAATCAAGATATTATATTTTAAGGGAGAAAATTGAGAACGAGATAAAATGCCTGAAGCTATCATATACGACAAGCATATATCCAATATTTATCCAAATCTTGATTACGTAAAATACATTAAACTTTATTAAAAAAATATCATGTCACAACCATCACCAATCACATCCATAATAAACTAATTTGATTACAACAAGAAAGAGTTTGTACGAAACCAAAGACTGCTCATGATGTTAACATTTTCTAATGGGGCAAAGATCACAAAATGAAGATTACAAAAGACAATCGAGATTATTGGGGACCCCACAGACAACAAGCAGCCACAATATCATTCAACCAACAAATTAAAAACCAATTACCACAATGACATGATAATAAAATGATTAGATAGACCTTTATCCAAAATAAAAAGATTAAACGAATATATTCATCTAGAAATAGCTGTGCCCTTTTATTGGATGAGAGCATTCCCATGACTTCTAGCGTCATGCAGAGATCGAGTTTGAATATAGGAAAATCAAAATAAAAACCTTGAAATAGCATATTCCCTCCTTTTCATAAAAGTTGCAAGTTTGACTAGGCATGCAGTTTAAGTAAAAGCTGTTAGACCCTTTCTCAGAGGTGAATTTTCATGTATGGAGTGATGTGCAACTTCTAATTTACTATATCAAGTCATAATAAAGCATTCATTTTGGATTTTAGAATTGATTATTTTGAGAAGAGATTGTCCAAATTAGTAGCATGTATATGATTTCCTTCAACAGTAACGAAATAAGGAGAATGGCAGGAATCAAAATCAGTATCATCAAATGATTCTGCAAAAGACGAGCAAAAGAGCTATTCTAGAAAAAAGTATCGCCAAAACAAAAAATTTGCAATTAATATACACATACTAAAGTTGAAACTTATTGTGAGTAGTTTTCTAGCAAAATGATTGATTGAGATTTTAACAGTTTAATATAAGACTGATGGATACAGCTGGCCAACCTTAAGAAAACTCCAAGCAATAAAGGAAGACAAAAAATGAGGTCTTTTGAGTAGTTAACTTGATTCAAATTATAATTCTTATATACAGTTTAACTTTTCTGTTGATTTCTAGCAACCAAGATGATATATAAACATATCAAAGGAACACCCCAGCAGTCATCAAAACTCAAAGCCACAGAGTTCTCTCTACTTGGCTTCAAAATCATCATCAAGAAAATAGAAGGATGATGCAGTCTGAGCTTCTACTTCAGACTTCTTGGCCAACTCAATCTTATTTTCATTCAAATATTGATCATTATGGTCCAAATTTGGGTTTTTATGAGAGTGAACACCATGAATTTCATTCTCCAATAAACAGCACCCCTGAAAACTCATTGATTTCATTAGATTCGTATGTTCCCATCTT
This sequence comes from Cynara cardunculus var. scolymus, assembly GCF_001531365.2. Lineage (NCBI taxonomy): Eukaryota > Viridiplantae > Streptophyta > Magnoliopsida > Asterales > Asteraceae > Cynara > Cynara cardunculus. Next base: position 7,550,073 of record NC_037536.1, on the reverse strand, counting down.
ATCTGATGGATGTGTGGAATATCCATTGTTGGGTTACGATCAGATGCAAAACCCTTCACTGGTTGACGATGATTCACAGAACATCAAAGCACTTGATGATGTATGCCGATGGTTGTGTGATGACGATCAAGGGATAGAAGAGATTCAATCAGAAAGATCTATTGAAGGTGATGACCTATGGAGCCCAGACCTCTCCATGAAATCAGGTGACATGGAACTCGAATCTGAAACAGGACTCCCAAATCTACTCAAGGCTTATGCAGATGCCATGGCTATGGAACAGAGAGAACTTGCCAAAGTGATTGTGAGATGCATAAGTGAAAAAGTAAATCCCATCGGTCCAGCCCTTGACCGCATAGCCTTCAATTTGTTCCAGTGTGCAGAAAATCAAGCAGAAGAGTATCTTAAACAAGAATCGATGAGAAACTTCAAGACAGCATTCAGAGCCTTCTATGATATCTTTCCTTACGGGAGGTTTGCCCATTTCACAGCGAATTCAGCCATCCTCGAAGCTGTTCCATCCCATGTAGAATCAGTTCACATAGTTGACTTTGACATGGGTGAAGGAACTCAATGGCCTCTGGTGATAGAAGCTATATCACAACAGCGAAAATTATTGACCATTACAAGTGTCAAACTAGAAGAGCATGACTCAGGATTTGAAGAGACGAAGTGGCAGCTCTCCAACTATGCAAGATCTGTGGGTCTCAACTTGAAGGTCGAAAAGGTGGAATTGACACAATTGGTGAAGGTGATGGAACGGCCAAATTTAAGCAGGGAATTTTTGGCCTTCAATTGTATGATTGGCCTTCCACATATGGGAAGGACAAGGAGAAAAACTCAGGCTTTGGACTTCCTAAAGATAGCTAAAGGGCTATTAGCAAAAACCGAAGGCATTATAACCTTTGGCAATGGAGAAGATGGTGAAAGAACGGAAAATTGCTCAAGCTACACTTCATTCTTTGATGGGAATTTGGCACACTACATAGCATTATATGAATCATTGGAATGGGGTTTTCCAAGTTACCTCACTGAAGCGAGGATAGCTATGGAGACCCTTTTTGTTGCACCTTCCATATCGTCTTTGTTTTGGTTCCAAAAGTGGGAGGAAGGAAGGGAAGAAGTTGTTTCCGTAAAGGATCTTGGGCTAAAAGGGCGATCTATGAGCAGAGAAAGCTCAAATGAAGCCAGGGAGCTAGTGAAGGACGAAGAAAGTCCGTACGGAATCAGAATTGAAGGAGACAATGGGAATGAAATGGTCTTAGAGTGGAGAGGAACTCCACTAGTTAAAGTTTCTACTTGGGTGTAAATGATAGATGCAGAATTTTGGTTGTTAGCATATTTATAGATCTGTACAACAACTAGTTATATACATGAGAATATATGTTCCACATAAAGATTGATTCCTAATACAAATTAAATTTTTTCCATCCATGTGATCTCAAAAGGGGGTGTATTTGAGCCCAAGTCCCAACCATGCATGTCATCCAAAAACTGTTGTAATCGGGTTCAGCTGATGGTTTCCCGAGCTTGGAAAATTTAGGCTTGAACTCCTCAAATGCTCGAATCCTGGCAAGGCGCATATACAAAGCTCACACAAATCAAAAGTAGACCTTCATATAATATATATATATATATAGAGAGAGAGAGAGAGAGGGAGGTTCAGAGGAAAACCCCGAATAAATGAAAAACTGAGGAACACTGTTGGAAAGAACTATATGAAGGTGACAGCTCATATAAAAATATCTGGTATTATCACCTCTGTGCAGACATCTTCCATTGTTAGGCAATTCTGGCAAGAGGATGTACCTGCTGAAAGAACATTTTCTGGCTGGATGATAAGAGAGCTTGATCATTCACATTAGATCATTAGCTTGGATATGAAAGGGGAGAAGGAACCATGGGCCGCTTGCTCTTTAAGTAATTAAAGTTGTTTCTTCGTTTTTATGCACGTGTGCATACCGGAGAAATTGCTTACAAATTACTTGTATGCACATGTGCATATACTCCTAGAAAAATACAAAGCTAAAACAAATGGGTTATAAAATGTAAAGTACACCAAGTGGATTATATAATCACATTACACTCATCAAGTTGTCGGGCCTTATCCCGAATTTAAAGGTAGAAGAGATGATTTTGTGAAGGGAAGGAAGGCAACAACATTGCAAAGAAATTCTGGCCTTCTATAGTATGGTTGGCCTTCTGCATATAGTTGGTCAAACTTGACTAACATTTGGTTAAACACTAGTGTTTGTTTAGATTGGGTCAAATCTTGGTTAAACTAGGTCAGTTTGACAATTAAACTTTATGCCAAATGGTTAAACCATACCTGCTGTTCACTTGGTCAGTTTTCCATCAAAAACATACTTCAAAACATTATATTGCCCATATATTTTAGCTATCCTAAACCTGCTAAATTTAGATGTTACCTAAAACATTGAATTCTAGGGTGCGTTTGGTGCGCAGACAGGACATGACGGGACAGGACGGGACGGGACAGGACAGGACAGCTGTTCAGCGTTTGGTAAGACAGGACTGGACTGGTTAAAATGACCGATTTACCCCTAACGTTATTTTGCTTCTATTCAAGAGAGTCCATGAATCCAACAAAAACTTCATAACTTGACCTAATTCGAAACACAAAAGCACAAAATAACAAACATTCTATATTTTTATCCAATTCATATGCTAATGATCAAGAGATGCGAATCGGAAACTAAGGCAACGTCTCAAAAACGAAGAACACAGGCAARCATCACTACGAAGTAGAAAAYAGCAACATCGAAATCGAAAAGATGTTAATCCAAATAACTCATAGAACATCATATATATCGATTAAAACGAAGAACACAATCGAAATCGAAGAACCCATTGCCCTTGCTGTTT
>NC_037536.1:7543709-7546882 GCF_001531365.2 Cynara cardunculus var. scolymus | reverse complement strand
GCCGTCTTTGGCAGGTGCAGGGGCGTCGATGGGGAGGAGAAAGATTGTCGCCGTCGAGAAGGTGCGATGGAGTGTGCAGGGTCTTTGGCAGGTGCAGGGGCGTCGATGCAGGTGCGATGAGTGTGCAGGGGCGCCGATTGAGGGTGCGATGTGGGGAAGAAAGAGGGAAGGGTATTCAAGTAAAAATTTCTCTGTTCCACTTAGTTCCAGGGGTAAGGAGAGAACACGCGTGTCCCATACTTGTCCAACTTAGTTCCACTTAGTTCCACATTTAGCCACACCAAACGTAGGACAAATGTGTTATGTCCTGTCCCACCCTGTCCAGCGTACCAAACGCACCCCTAATAACCTTATCGCGATGATGTTATCTTGAACTTGAAGTCACAACCCACATCTTCTATAATGATAATAAATATATTTTCTCATTTAAAACAACTTCAGTTAAAATTCCAACAAAGCAGAGACACAATCAAAGCAATGAAGAACAAGCTCTATACATCCAGTAGCGATACAATTGATAACAAAATGATCCACATGGAAACAAATGCATACAGACATATATGGTACTATGTATACAATCATCACGTACCATCAATTGCTTGATATTACACAAGATACAGATACAGAATTGGAAATGAACAAACAGTATTGTACATTCCTTCGATTACTAAAATTTCCTATTGCCATCAATATAATCAATAAGAACGGAAATCGTAAATCTGGGAAAACAAACTTGGGTCAAGAGTATGAATTTATATACGAAGATGGAGAGAAAACTTACAGAAACACATTTGGAGGTCAAATACGAACATTTGGTAAGGTGAAGTGTGAAAAAGGATATGCATAGTTGAAATTCTTCAACTGAATTTAGGGTTTGATACTTTGAATGATGTTAGAGAAAGGGGGGAGGAGAAATGAGCAAAAACAAAACGTCGACAGCAGGATTCGAACCTGCGCAGGCAAAGCCCAACAGATTTCGAGTCTGTCTCCTTAACCACTCGGACATATCGACATTTATGTGTTAGCTCTTCAAATTTCTTATAAATTCCGAATTACCTTTATGTGCAAAAATATTAAACAATAATCAACGAAAATGATAATAAAAGAAATTGTTTGGTTTTATACAATATAATTGATTTATTTTTTTAGAAGCCCAATTTTTCATTCCAGATTAAACTGAGAAGTGAAAATTCATTTTCATTTTCATTTTCATTTTCATTTTCAATCCTAACCAAATATCCCTTGATTTCATTAAAAGAAGTCTATTTATATAGTGTTTGGTACGCAGATTGGACGAGACAAGACTATTTGTCCGTCTTATGTTTGGTACGACTAGAACAAGACAAGACTGTTAAAATGACTATACTACCCCTATATGTTGTTCAATGTTATTTTATATCATATAATGATTGTAAATAACAACAAATCAACCAAAAATATATTTAAATTATTTAATCTATGATATGAATATTTTTTTTCTAACATTCCAATACTACATTTAAATAACATTTGTCATATCATAAATTTTAAATACGCACATAATTTAAAAAGTTTAAAAACAACAGTTGTAAATAACATTTGTCACGTCATCGTCAAAAGTTTAACATTTCAAGAATGGAGGTTGGAATCGAGAATAGAGGCTGTGGAAGAGAAGAAAGATGATGCAATTAAATTAGGTTTGTATTTTGATATCAAATAATAAGGGCAATATTGTAATCTTAAATTAGTTTCATGTTGTTCTACCTTTTTTGGTGGAACAAAAAAACTTAAGAATAGTCTCACCTAATCTTACTTTTGTCCCATGTTGCCTCATCTCATTTTTGTTTCATAGCACACCAAATATGAGACTATTTATTTTTGTCTCATCTCGTCCCACCCAATCTGCATACCAAACGCACCCTTAATGAGGAGCATTTTAGTCTCTTTTTTTTTTTTTTCTTCCTTACTTTTGCAATTTTTTTTTTATGTAAATAAAATTCAAGGTAACCAATTAATCCACTCTTGAGTCCAATCCTTTGTTGTTGCCACAAGGATATGCAAAATTGTAAAACCATATTTAGTTTAAGCCCACCTTTGAGAAGGTATTGATCTTTTTTTGTAGTCACAAATCTCACACAACAATATGTTTGAAACCATTTCACATAAATGTCACACAAGAAACTATTTTCATGTTCACAGTATCGAGATGGAGATGGGATTACGGTGGGGGTGTTTGGTGTGGAGTTGTCGGAGATGATGTGGATGGAGTTGGAGGGGGGATAACGGAGACGGTGAGGATGGAAATGGGGAGGGGGTTGCCGAAGACAGTGATGATGGAGTTGGAGAGGGGCCGCTAGAGAGGGTGGTCGAACTCAAAGAAAGGATGCAATGGCAAGCGTCAGAGATGGTGATGATGGAATAAACTGGTGAGATGCTTCTTCTTTGCATTTATTAAGATTCTTTCTCCATGATCAAGAATTCTCATTATTTCTTAGATTCTTGGACCCAATTCAATTTAGTGAGATATGCACCTCTGCATCCAGCACTAGGTAGACCTCGTACTATATAATATTTCCTTCTTAGGAATGCTATCTTTTCGGCAGATTTCACTTCGGAGTCAATGATAACTGAGGAGATGGCTCCGGTAGATAGAGTTATGCTAGCGTCGCTCCCTCCCTTTTAGTTTAAAAATGATTTATTTTCTTTTTTTAGAAACAATAGGGCCCAATCAAGCTTGTCGAATAGTGTGATTTACAACATACACTTCAGGTCTTTCCACTTAAACTCTATATTTTAAAATTATCGATAATATATCAACATAAGCTCATTTTCTTAAATTTACATATGGTACGTTCATATTTCTTGGAATGTTAGTGAATCGTCTTTCTAGAGTTACGATGTTTAAATCCAAGCACTTACATTATGATAAATTGTAGATTATATATTAAACGTTGTAGCTAAATGGCAACGAATGCTTATTTTCACCGGTATAGCAAACATGATAGCTAGAGTTTGCCTCTTTGAAAAAATTGGTCTCAACATGATGTTGTTGACAGGCTTCCGGTTTGTTTTGTCCCTTGTACGCTTTGCAAATATATGCCACAAAGTTCTGGTAATCCTGTAGCATTAGTTCTATATATGTGTTAGTAAAATCTCTCTCTCTCTCTCTCTCTCTCTCTCCCCCCCCCCCCCCC
>NC_037536.1:7517897-7542009 GCF_001531365.2 Cynara cardunculus var. scolymus | reverse complement strand
GGGGGGGTTGGATTTAATAAGCCATTAATGGGGTTTTCATCTTATAATTTAGCGAATTATTAATTTGATACATTATCCTAAGTCGAAACCAACCAAAAATATGATCTAAGATAGATTATTAAATAACCAAGTATTAATTAACAAGGTTTCACCTTTAATTATATGTATAGCGAGATGAAGGTTTAATGAAAAGAAGTAAAAAGACAAAGATACCCTTGTCGATAGTTAGATCTAAAAATAAACGATCTAGATTTAAATGTAAGAGAGGGAGAGAGATGACCTCTTCAAGGGGCTTATTGTCAACCAACACCCATGGTACAAATCTATGAGGGGGATTTAGATGATTTGTATCATCAGCAAATTTTAGTTCAAGCTGCATTAAGTCAAAACATGAATCATATTGTCATAAGATAAGGGTTAAACGAAGGGTCACATTGTGGATTAAAATAGGAGATATGGTTAAAACCAATAATTTTTCATGAATGATAAAACACATGTTAAGTCGGTTTGGGTTATTTATCAAGATTTTTTACAGAAATCTTTCAAAATAACCGATCAGATCTTCCCTCTTCATTTTACAGCCATATTTTTTAGGTGTCATGTCTATGTGGGTTACACCCGACGTAATGTCTACTTTTAAGAATATAATATGAAAAAAGTAGGTTACGCAAGTTGTTTAAGCATTATTTGTTACTTGTGTAATCTATGGCTATTTCGGTCACAATATTGAAAATATGGCTATAAAGTAAGATAATTTAATATTAGCTTTAGTTTGCCTAATTCAACTACTTATTTTTTTTATTAACCTGGATATCTAACCCGCTATGCAAGTCGACTAATCCCAAAAACAACCACATGTTTTGCGGGTAGCCCAAAGTCACTGCATTTGAACCTCCGTGCCACAAGGGGCTTTTTATTTCTCCTTGGATTTGAACATGAGACCTCCAGACACTTTTGACCTTTGGAGCCAAATTCAAACCAATCAGACAATATCATTATGGTTGTAGAAGATGAGTTCTGATGTTGATATGTTTGGGTAGAAAACTAATTGAAAAAGATGCATTTAACAATATATAAGGGTACATTTAATCTGCTGCTAAATTTATAGGAATCTTTTTAAATAGTTTTGTAGGACCCACACTAGTACCTTTTTTTAAATGTTGGAAAATAAATATGTTAAAATGTAAAAGTAAGAGGATGAAGGATGGAAATAGAAGTACTCACATCAACACCCATTCTACTTTGGTAGCAATCCATGATGGGTTTGGGGTTGTTTTGAATACAAGACCTCCATTCACTATGCCTTCCTTGCAAATCCAAGTTTTCAATACACTCAATCAACTTGAACCTCAATTCCTATTCAAAATATCATATAAATGTTTAATTATTAATTAAATATCAGATACACCTTAATTGGCCGTAATGTAATCAACGAACTAAACGATAACTGTACCGTTTGAGGCAACAAGTTAATCGCACAAGCTTCTACCATGTTGATCATACATTCATCAGGACCGTGCTACAAAACAGGTTAATTGTTGAAAAGGCGTATGATATATTTATCTATTTTATCTGATTAGTTACAACGATAAACGATTTAGTAAGAAACGTACATGATGTACAAGAAAAATAAGTATTCTGACACGATAATAGAAACACGTCGTTTTCAAGATTCTTTCGTGAAATAAAAACATGAACAACGAACATCACACCAAAAATTTGGAAAGAGAAACCAGTTCCCAAGACAATAACTGAAAACCCAGATCAACATTAACAAGATAACTGTATTTTATACAGTAAAAATTGTATTTTACCTGACAGATCCAAGCATGGTTAGGAGCAAACTGAGTATTACCCCAAGGGACCATCTTGAGGTCTACAATGGAGATTAGATTCCATTGAAACAATGCCTTCCCAAGTTGATTCACAATGAAATTTGCACAATATGGACACAAAGATTCAAAGTACAATGACACCTTCACCTTATCTTCAACACCAAATGGTTTTTCCATTGCCAACAAGAAGATCAACACTACTAACATCTTATGACAAGAAGCCATAGCTTTTCTTTGGTGTTTTTGAGACTTGAATTCAAGAAATAAATATGACATCTTGCCTTTTTATACAAGTGGCTCTCACTTTCTTACATATTTGCCTTTTTGGGGGTAAACCCTTTTTTGGGTATTGGAATAATTTGGTACAATGAACCACAATGGTGGTGTCTGATTGGTTTGAGTTTGGCTCCGAAGGCTAAAAGTACCAGGAGGTCCCAGGTTCAAATCCAAAGAGGAATAAAAATCCTCTTGTGGCCACGGAGGTTCAAATGCGGTGACTCTGGGCTATCTGCAAAGCAGGTGGTCGCCCTGCGATTAGTCGGCTCGCATAGCGGGTTGGATATCCAGGTTAATCAAAAAAATAATAATTTGGTACAATGTGATGTACAACTCTTAATACATAAGGTACAAGTCTATATTACACATATATGATATATGTCCCTTGTGGTAATGTTTATAGGTAAACCCTCTTTTGAATGGTAGAACGATGGTAATTCGATAGAATTTTTGACTTTTAACATGCAATGTATGAGGTATTATAGCATGATTTTGTTCGACTCACGATATTTTCATCATGTAATTCATGAGTTAGATTTGGTGATTTTGTATGTTAGATTCAGTACATATACAATTTTTAGTTCATAAGATACAAATCAAAAATTGAAGTAACGTGTTAGAAAAAGCATCGAAAATGTACTACCATCAGTCCACTATMGCAAGTAACAGTTGAGTAATTACTCTCGTTCAGATAACATGTTATTTTGTTACAAACATTATACTAAAATATATATATATATATATATTAGTATATATAATTATTGATTAACGAATGTAATAAAATACTATTTGAATAATTATCAGCCATATTTCATCTATACTACCTTATAAATCAGATTTATCAAAAATCTTAAAAACAATTTTTAATTGCCAAAGTATTATACATTTATGCACAAAGTATTAAAAGTCTTAAAAATAACTCATAATGCATTAAGTACTACTACTTTATGCATTCAATCTTATAATCTTTTAATTTACAATTAAAATAACTTATAGTACAAGTTACCAATGCACATTATTATCTTTTCTTTTCATGTTTCCAAGATACTTTTGACACATTTCACTCGTGTCTTCACCCTCTCATACCTCTATGTCTTCTCCTCATCCCTCAATGTGAGATTTAAACTGATGTTCACCATGAGTTATTAAAAGTTCTATCATTCATCTCTCATTCAATTGTTCTAGAACTCTCGGTTTCTCTCTTGATCTCTTGATTCTTTGCTCTTGGTGTAAATCGAACACATTTGTGGAGTCGTTTAAATATGTTGGATTTTAAACTGTCATACATTTTTTTCATCGATAGACTGTAATTGGAACCATAACTCTTATTTATTCAAATTGTATTAATATATAAAGACCAAATATAATTTATATCATCGTTAAATCTTCTCTAATAAAACTGGTGAGACTTCATAATCGGTTCTCATCGCATTGTACGAGTATATAACTAGTATAATATAATTCAAAAAAAAATATGTATGTTGTAGACAAATTTTACAAGGATGCATTGTCCATAACAATAAATTACTGTGACGGTTTGGTAGTTGAGTAATTACTCTCATTTACTTTCCCCTTAAAAAGGATGGGCAATCTGCTACCTACAATCCACGTATTTGTATCTCATTTATTATTTATATACACATAAATATACCTATACCTATATAGGATTGAGTAACTGTGAGAAAATAATTAAGATTAAGGGTAACATTGGGTTAGGTTGGGTTAGGTTCGTGTTCAACTCATTTACAAAAAAAAAATAGTTACATTTTTTAAAAATCGAGTTGGGTCGGGCCGGTCCATAACCGGTCCCGGTCGGTTTTGGTCCCGCGAAACACCCCAAATCCGTAACCGGTCCCGGGCGGGGCCGGGACAGGTAGGTTTGGCCATCACTACCCCTAGTTAAGATGAGAAGCGTAAGAAAAGATCTTCACTCTTGAATGTACATTAGAATACAACGAGATGAGATGCACCAAGATATACCGGATCAATCCCCACATCGAGCGTGCTTCATGGGTGGGTTTGAGATTAAAGGTGATCAAGGGTGCATATCATTTTTTACGTTTTTCACTTTAACTATCATTCTCACATGATTCTTCGTTTGCCTACATATATGCACATATATAGACAGATGTTCAAATGAGAAGTCTCAAAATTTTAAGAATAGAAGAAGAAATCTCAATTAGTGCAATTTTTTTTATTTCCAAGTCTTTTTTTTTTACTAATTAAAATAACAATGAAAAAGAAAATCAAATATTAGCTAATTTATCTATTATTTTTTCTATAACATATTTTTTTGATATTGGTAATCATCGTCTTTTATTCAATTTCTCATTATAAAGTGATTGGCGATTTTACAAACTACAAATCGAATTAAATCTCATATCTGAACACGAGGCAGCTAATTCACCCGCATCTGTTGGAGGAAAATGTTCTTCATTGATCGATTGAAATGTAAGCAAACGCAAATGATCCCAACAAATCATTATCAGATGGTAATGAATAGGTATCAATTGGCTATATGTGAATATGCGAATTCTAACATAGATTCACATGTGAATCATAATATGTATTCACATGTGGCTCATAATTATAACTGTTACATGAATCAATTTACAATGTATAAATGAGATATTGAACCAGTTTAAGATTCATATATGAATCTTAAAAAATATATATCATCCTAGATTTTAAATTATGGAAAATAAAATTCTCTCTTTTTTAGTATAATTTATTTAAATAAAATATTTCTTATATTTTAGATAATTTAATTTAAAAGAAAATAGGTAATATAATTTTTATTAAAAAAGAAAGTGGATAAATATTTTAAAAAATGAGTGAATTGGTGATTTAATTATACAAAAGATTTAAAATGCCCCTCAAATTTCTTAGGGCGCGTTTGGTTTGCAGGAATGGAATGGAATTGGAGGGATTTGGATTTAAAATCCATTCCAATCCTGCGTTTGGTTTGTAGGAATGGTAGGATTTAAAATCCTGGGATTCATTTAAAATCCCGTGAACTATGGATTTGAGAATCCTTTGAAAATACACGAGATTTTGAAATTCATTCCCGTGGGATTTCATTCTTGCCCTTCTCGTCCATTGCTCACCGTCGCCACAGATTACATCGCTCCTCCATTGCTCACCGTCGCCGTCGCCCTTCGTCTCTGTTGCCACCTCCGTCGGTGGTCGTCACTCACCGTCTCCGTCGCCCACCGTCTCCGTCGCCGTCTCCGTCGTCGTCGATAAACCGCCTTCTCCCATCACTCAACAGGTAAATCCCTTTTCCCCTTTTCCCCTTTTCGATTTCTCACTAAACTATGAACACAGATTAGGTTAAATCCTTCAATTTTGACAGATTAGGTTGAATATACATGAACACAGATTAGGTTAAATCCTTCAATTTTGACAGATTAGGTTGAATATACATGAATACAGATTAGGTTAAAAAAATTACAGGAAGTATTAGAAGGTGATCGGAATAAGTCTGTACAGACCTCGAATTCATTTTTTTCATCAATAGCTTGCTGTAGTTGCCTTCGAAGATTCTGGACTTCTTGATATGATCGGAATAAGCAAAGGCAAATTGATATGATCGGAATAAGCCTAGTTTCACCCTTCAAAAAAAAATCTCAATCCAAATCCAAATCCAAATCCAAATCCAAATCCTACAAACCAAACAGAGGAATGAATTTCAAATCCAATCCAAATCCTGCAAACCAAACACATGATGGATTTTAAATCCAATCCAATCCAAATCCCTCATGGGAATCCAAATCCCTCAAAAACATTCCTGCAAACCAAACGCACCCTTAGTTTTTTTTTAATTTACTCATGATTTTATGTATATTTATATATTTTTCTCTTAAATATTGATAATTAAAAAATCTTAAAATAAGCCGAATCTTCATAATAAAAACACTGTGAATGCTACTTTTACAGTGTTTTGCTGTAAAGTTTCAAATGTAAAAATCATATTTCACGAAAATAGTCTTGTCTCACATGATCCCAATTCAGCTTAAATAATCATAAACTTTATTTCTTAAGTATTTTTATTGTTCATGTTATAATGCATTTTATTTTGTTAGTTATTTTTTTATAATGAATAATTATTCATTATTTAAAGTTATTCATTATTAATAATACATGAAACAATTGTTTTTCAATTTCTCAAAATATTTATGGTTCTTATTTAAACTCGGCCTTACATATGTAAACAATGACATACATGCGTGTATATAGAGAGAGAGCTAGAGGCCGTTTACCTAAACACTTACCCGGTAAATGCTTATCGATAAAATTCAACACTATCGTTACTTACCGGGTAAGATTTGAGTCCACCAAAATGATATTGTATGTAACAATTTACCCGGTAAGTGTTAACCATGGTAAAAGTCGTCGCCATCACTTACCAGGTAAGATTGCCGGTCCTTGTTTTCACTTTTACCGGGTAAGATTCTTATTCTTTGTCATAATCATCCGGTAAGGTAATGTGATTTAGTAAGCGCTTACCCAGGTAAGCATTTGGTAAACAGCTCCTGAGATATACAAACAAGAATAATAACCGGATAGAAAAAATAAAAGAATGAGTTATGGCCAATTATTTAATGAAAATAATGCCTTAAATATTTTATTTAAAAAAAACTAATAAAGGACATAAAAAGGGTTTACATTTATAAGATTATTTAATTTGATTAAAAAATATAGCTCTAAAATTAATTAAAAATATATGTTAATCACTGTACATAAAAAAAAAAACATATAAAATACAATATGATATATTGGTTTTGGACAATTTTTATGAAAAAAATAACATGTTTTGTCTTGATTCTTATTTTAGGTAATGTATTTTTAGAACTTTTGTTTTGTTATCTAAGATGTTAAGTTTCAAATATTTAAGTATATAAGTAACCAATTTAAGCATTAACAGGTTACCAATGCTGATATGGTACACAACTCAATATTATCTGCTAACGCAGTGGATCTTTTAAATTTAAAATTAGTTTTAAATTTATTATAACTTATAATTATAATAATTATAATATATAAATTCTAATAAAATAAATAAATTTACACCTGATTTAGATTTAAAAAAATTCATGTCACTATTTAAATAATATTGAGTTGGATGTCGCATCAACATTAGTAATCAATTAATACTTAAACATGTTATTCAGATATTTAAATATTTAAAATTTCATATCTTAGATACTAAAAATAAAAATTAAAACAAAATATTTTATTTTTTTCATACAATTTACTTAATTTTTAGATATCTCATAATTTAAAAATTATAAAAAAAGAAAATAAAAAGAGTTATGTAAGTACACACTGCACAGAAACACATGTCTGCAAAGAGTTAATGGTGGGGGTGTGCTTCAACTTTGCTTTTCCAGACACCTCACGTAAGCAAAGTAAAACATTATCCCAACATAAAGCAGGTAAAAACATTTTTCTTTTTGATATATTAGATATCAGATAATAATAATTCAAACGAAAACATCTGTGATTTATGTAAATGTAAAAACAATTTGTAAGCACTATCATTTTGTTTTAAGTTAAAAGTTTTAGAAAGATTGAGAAAACAGTAAAATTTTTAAATAAATATTTAATTTTTTTAGGAATACTGAAAGCATGTAGGGGTAAAATGAGAAAAATATTGCAAATCGCATAATCAACAGACATAGCCGATGATTGTGGATGTGATCATCATTGGTTTTCGATTTATCGCAGCATTATCATATTATTATCTCAACAAAATCTATCAACAGACATGGCTGATGATTGTGAATGTGATCATCATTGGTTTTCGATTTATCGCAACATTATCACATTGTTATCTCAACAAAATCTTACCGTAAGAAGTTTTCATTTTATTAAAGGATTATCACAACAAAATCACATCATTATTGACAATGGAAGTATCAACATAAGAAGTCTTCAACCTTGTGGGTAGGGGTGCACGCGGGTTGGGTTGGGCGGTTTACAACATTTTTACAACCCAACCCAATTATGACGGTTTGGAAAAAATCTCAACCCAACCCAACCCAATCCAACCCTTGCGGGTTGAGGCGGGTTGGGTTGACGAGTTAGTAATTACATAAATTTGACGAATGAAATAATTCATAAAACTTAAGTTTATAGATCATACTGTAAAGCGTCCTATCTAAAAAGGTTACAATATGTTTACATGACGTTTTTGAACGCTTCAACAAGTGTTTTAGAATGATCTTTAAATAAAATGTCGTATTAGTTATTTTATATAAATATTTTGAAAAGTGTCCATAAAACTCATCTATTTATAGGACACTTATGTTCATATACACTTTTCAAGTCGTGTCGTATAAAATAATTAATATGATACTTTATTTTAAAAGCGTCATAGAATTTGTTAGGACGCCCAAAATCATCTTATAAACATATTGTAACCCTTTTAGATAAGACATTTTTCTTGTTTCGTCCTATAAATAATCATATTAGGACGCTTAGACATTTTAGGCATCCTATAAGATCTAATGTTGTTGTAGCGAAAAGCTATAACTAAACATTTTATTTCCACTAAAGTACAACATCAAATGACGAGGTATTTAGATTGATGGATTCGTCAACAAAATATCTATTAGTATCATTCATATTCTCTGACATATCAATTTGTTGTTGCTGCAAAAAAGATTTCAATAATTTTCTCTTATTAATTAGATTATTTGTCATCATTCTTTGATCGTGAATCTCTTTTGGTAACTTGTACGTTTAGCTAAAATGAAATACAAACATAATATCAATAAAAGTTATACATTATATATATATATATATATATATATATATATAGACGAGTTCAAATAAAAACCACTAAATTTGTAAAAACCGTAAAAACCTCATTCAACCAATCATAATTTTTCATTTTGTTCATTTTTTTTTTTGTAATTATGAGAGGTTGATTAACCATTTTTATTGTGGAGGGTGTTAATCATGGATATTATCATCTTCATTATTTTAATTTTAGAGAAATACATGAAACAGTTTCATTAAAATTTCATTAAGTAGTATATGAAACAATTTGATAACCACATATGAAACAACTTCATAATAAAAAGTATTATATGAAACAATTTCACAAGATTAACAATTTCATGAAAAAATTTCATAAGATTAACGACGGATGAGAGTAGTTTTTACGGTTTTTACAAATTGGAGTGGTTTTCATTTGATCGCTCCTCTCTCTCTCTCTCTCTCTCTCTCTATATATATATATATATATATATATATATATAATTTTATAAAAATTATATATTAGCGGCGGGTTGGGCGGGTTGAGCTAAGCCCAACCCAATTTCAACCCTCTTAATTGGCGGATGAGCGGTTTGACTGTTAGTCGGGTTGGGTTTAATTGGGTTGTTTACGGGTTGGGTTGGACGGGTTTTGCGGGTTGACGGTTTTTTGTGCACCCCTACTTGTGGGGTTAGCTGACAATAAAACTTGGGCTTTTGAGGTCTCCTAAAAGGTCACTATTCGAGTCGTGCAAAGACCATTGGAGATTTTCTTGGCTTTTCTCCAGGGCCCTTGGATTAGCCGAGGTGCGCTCAAGATGGCCCGGACACCCATGATTAACAAAAAAAACATAAGAAGTCTTCGATGATACTAGCAAAGTTTTAAGGGATAAAGACAAATCTAAAACAACATAAAATTGTTGACAAATCTAATTTATTTTTAATTTTCATTATAGTTTAATTAATTTGGAGACCCTGAAATGTTTCTTACATTTTGTAAAACAATAATGTTATTATTTGAACCTCCACCTTAAATATAATGTCTTAAGTATTTAAATATTTAGATAACTGATTTGAACACTAACAATCGTGCTGATGTGGCTAGTAACATGACATGTAACTCAGTATTATTTTTTGATATGACTAATGACAGATTTTTTTAAACATAAATTACTTTTAAAACATTACTTCTATTAAAAAGATCATAAAAAAAAACCCTAATCCAAGGTGACTTTTAGCGGCGTCGCCTTCTCCACAGTGGCTAAAACGTCCTCTCGATCTTGTATGATTCGTTGACGACTAGAAGTGATCATTGTAGGTTTGGACCGACTATAGGTTGGGCCTAACAACAGACCTAACGTAGCAAACTCAATACCGTTATTGGGTCAGGGACACAGGCAAAGTGGCCTACAAAATTTTACATTTAGAAAAGCAAAACTTATATAAACTCATAAGATATGTAAAAGTATTTAAAGTACATAATTATCGTCAACTTAATATGGTAAGAAAAAAGGTTAACATTGTATATAACTTAAGAAAATATATACTTAGGGGCCGTTAACCTAAATGTTTACATGGTAAACGCTTACCATTAGGAGTCAAAGACTGTAATTTATTTTTCTGGATAAGATTGTAGTACATCAAAATGGTATTGTATGCAATAATTTACCCGATAAACACTTACCCGGGTAAGAGTCGTCACATCACTTACCGAATAAGACTCTTCATCTTTATCATTGCTCTTACCGGGTAAGATTTTTGACTACTGTCATGTTCATCCGTTAAGGGAAATTACCCAGTAAGCACTTACCGGATAAGCGTTTAGTAAATGGCCCATTAGACTCTTATAAAAAATATGGAGTATGAACATTTCTTCTCCAAATATCTATCAACCTTCAAAATCTGAATTTTTAAGTAACAAAATATTTCAGCACATAATATTTCAAAATCAAATTCAAGTCGTTCATTTCGGAGGTGGTTGGTATTTAAGGGTGTCAAAAATAACCGAAACGAATAATCCACCCGAAGCGAATGCGGTTTGGGTTAAGCGTGTTCGAGTTAAACAATTCGGTTAACTAAATAAGGATCTTTATTGGGTTCGGTTTTCGGTTAATTTTTTAATTCGGTACTCATGAATAACACATTCTACTAATATTTATATATTTTATGTTTATGAAAATAAATCAAATACATATTATACTATTGTTACTTTATGTATTTTGTTGTTATATAACGTTTTTTGCTTGATGGTAGATAATGGTTTTTGTTAGATTACACTTTATACTTGATGTAGAACGTTGCATGCCCTTAGGCATAGACATACATAACATAGAAATCACACTTGGAAAGGGTGAACAATTAGCTAGAGCAGCGGGTGCTGTAGCGAAACTGATTGCAAAAGAAGGGAAATCGGCCACATTAAAATTAYCTTCTGGGGAGGTCCGTTTGATATCCAAAAACTGTTCAGCAACAGTCGAACAAGTGGGGAATGTTGGGGTGAACCAGAAAAGTTTGGGTAGAACCGGATCTAAGCGTTGACTAGGCAAACGCCATGTAGTAAGAGGAGTAGTTATAAACCCTGTAGACCATCCACATGAAGGTGATGAAGGAAGGGTCCGAACTGAATTAATAAATAATGTCTTTTGGTAGGTGATTTTTTAACTTAATATTAAGTCAATTTTGAGTGCAAATATATGATACACTTGTATATTAGATGTCATGCAAGAGACACTAAATTTGGGAAAATTATTAGAGCAAGTGTCCAACGAAAAAAAATATAAATCCTTCTTCGGTTTAACCAGTCATCGAACCGAATAACCCGAAATCAATTAATTCGAACCTTATTTGGTTTTATTATCGGTTAGCATTGAAATGTTAGAAAACCGATTAATCTGAACCGAATAAATAGAAAATTGATTTAATCGACCAAATGACACCCCTATATTCAATAGAGGGAGTCTAACCCAAAGCCAACCAAATAGACTTCTAATTTTTTAATAAAAAAAATAATTAATTATAAAATATGAATTGGGTGGCCGTGTCTGTCCAAATTTATCGTTTTACCACTTTGGCCTGCCAATTAATTGAAATGGTCGTTCCCAAGCTTGTTCAAATTTTTAAAAATGATTGTTCATACCCGTTTTTCTAACTTGAATGTTTGTTTTTCTAACCACAGGGGTGGTGTCTGATTGATTTAAATTTGAGCTCTAAAGGTTAAAAGTGTCTGGAGGTCCCATGTTCGAATCTAAGAAGGAATAAAAAATCATTTATGGCCACAGATGTTTAAATGCGGTGACTTTGGGGGACCTGCAAAACGGGTGGTCGTTCTAGGATTAGTCGGCTCGTATAATGGGTTCGATATCCAGGTTCATCAAAAAAGAAATGTTTGTTTTTCTGTTTTTAAAGAGTCGATCAAAGTGAATTATATAAAATACAAGGACCAAGCATGTAATTTACTCAAAAAATTATAAGTTAAAAATACAGAGTAAATTACATGTTTCGTCTCTATGGTTAGATGTTTTAACGACTCTTGTCTCTTTTTTAATTCAACGAAATATGTTCATGTGGTGGCGTTTTTTTAAAAAGTTATATCAATGTTGTTGCATTTTTCTAATGAGTGAGTTCCCATGATTGCAATTTTTTTAATGAGTTTGATTCGTAAATAAATTAATATCTTGTGTCCCTATGGTTGTATTAAGAACCTAACTCGTTATAAAAATGTAACCATAAAAACACTATCCGTTGAGCTTTCAAAAAAAGACAAGAATCGTTAAAAACATATAACTACATGAACAAAACATATAATTTACTTCAAAATAGTGATAGCCAAACCGGCCCGGCTCGGGACTGCCGTAGAACCGGAACCGGGACCCGCCAAGGCCCGGGACCGGTAAGGACCGGAAACCGGGAGCGGTTCATGTTTTAGAGCGATTCATGGGACCGAGATCGACCGGGACCGAGACCGGTTATGGGACCGGCCTGGCCCGGTATTTTCAAAAAAACTAGTCGTTTATGGCCTTTAGGTGGCCCTTTTTTTGGATTTTTTTTTTGCCTTTTAAACACTATAAATAAGTGTCTTGGTTGAGGGGTTTACATACCAAGTTCTCAATTAGTAAAAAAAAGCAAAAGAACGTTCACAATTCTCGGTTCCTTCCTATATTTTGTGAATTCGACTCGTATTTATTTTCGTTTCCACTTCACAATTCTTATTTCTTTCTCTCTTTGTCTTACAAAATGGCAGGTGAACAACATGATGCATCAAATGAACAAGTTGCTCAAGTTCTCACCGAACACGGATGAAAGTTCGAGATTTGGAATTCATACAACTTGTCGGTCCTCACGAACGGAACGGGAAAAGAAAGACACAATGCAAAATGTGTCAAGCTCTCATTCGGCGGAAGAAAATTCTACTTTAAGGCGGCAAACCGAAAAGACGAGCCCGGGGTTGAGGTCGGGGGTTGATTCAAGCCAACCAATACTTGATACTCAAGATCAAATATTATCGTATGATGCCGAGTTGAACCGACAAATAACAACACAATCTGTCATTCAAGTAGGGTTGCCTTTCGGACATTTCGACAAACCTCACTTTACGAAGTTGATCTAAAAAACACTACAACCATGATACAAGTCGGTAAGTCGTCAAACCCTTAGACGTGATGCAATTAAATGTGGAAAATGTGTCGAGCTGAAATGCAACAAATGTTTTCTCTTTTGCCTAACAACATTTTTTTAACGTGTGATGTATGGAGCGCACCATATGGATTGTCGGTTTCTTATACATGCATAAAGGCAAATTGGATTAAGTCTTCATTGTGATATTTATTCAAACGTGTAATCGCGTTTGAATCGTTTGGTGCGCCACATCCAGATGCACGTCAATTTTCAATTATTAAAAAATTTCTTACATTTTATAATTTAACTACTAAAATAATTAAAATTCATTTGATAACGCTAGTAATAACAATCTATGTGTGGAAAAATTAAAGTGTCATTTGACACCTATTTTAAACGGTAAATTATTTCATACATGTTGTTGTGCACACATAATAAATTTAGCCGTTCAAGACGGTTTAAATACTTGTAAATCCGTAATAGATAAGTTTAGACTTATGTTGCCGCGAATTTTTACAAAGGGTAAGAAAATGAATGCGAAATATAGAAAATATTGTGAAGACGTTGGTTTCAAAGCTTTGGGATCGAGGTTCGATATGCCCGTTCGTTGGAATTCGACTTATTTTATGATTGAAAATTTGACAAAACAAAAAATTATATTTTTTTTTCATTTTATAGATACCATTATCCACAAAATTCTACTGGAATCTTGATTGGGTCGTGGTTGAAAGATTGTACGATATTTTAGGCGGTTTTAGATATGCGACAACAATTTTATCCGATATTTATTATCCAACAAGCCATTTAGTTTTAAACTGATTATATATTTTAACAAGTAAGATTGCCTGATACGAAGACCATCACGATTGGGGAAGGTTGATGAGTTCAATAAAAAAAATTGTAAAATATTTTATGAGCATCCTATTTGCTTTTCTTTGTGCTGGGACATTAAACTCGTATTTAAATGTTATCGGTGTTGAAGTTTTAATTACACAAATATGTGTGGCCTTTGGTTTAGATACGACTACGAATAATTCTATTTCAACAGAACAAAAACGTTTGTTTAATCGTAATTTTCAAAATTTGTTTGATCATTATAAACATTTTTATCGGGGAGGAAACCAACAACAAAACTCATCAAGTCATGGATTTGCAGGTTCTAGTTCTTCTAGTGGTCATCGTCAAAGTCGTAAAGAGTTGATGACTAATTTAATAAACGAGGTTTTAAATGAATCAAGTAAAAAAAGTCGACTTGATAACAATTTGGGTAAACTAAATATGTATGTGCATACTAATTTTATGGCCGCATGCCCTGCAAATGATGTCGAAGATTTTGAAAAAAATTGATATATTAGATTTTTGGAAACAAAAGCAACCTCAATTCCCGGTTTTTGCATGCATAGCATGTGATATACTAACAATCCAAGCTAGTAACTGTAGCTTCGGAGTCCGCCTTTTCTCTTAGTGGCAGGATCATTTCGATACATCGGACAAGGCTAAATCGGAAGTCCATAGAGTGTTGCATATGTTTCAAAGATTATATAGATAACGTTGATAGAATTCAACACACGACATCGTTAGAGGTGGATATTGAAGCGGTGAAAGAAAATTTGGAAGAAAATGAAATCGCCTTGGGACTAAGCATGCCGCCAACTACCGATACCGACGACACTTACTCACAATATGACGATGATGAGGAACTCGACATTGATGACTAAGAGGCTATTAGAAGAATTGAAGAGACCAGAACTTTTCAAATCAATTCGGCATGGGATACCAATGAAGATTGATGAATAAGTGTATTTTCAAATAATTTTATAATGTATTTTTGGAAGACAATGCAATTTTAATTATAATAAAATGCATTTTTAAAGTGTATTTGAGTGACCAATTTACAAATTTTTATAATGTATTTTAAAAATCTATCATTAAAAATATTAATTTTTTTAATGGTCGGGACCGGGACCGGCCGACCGTAACCAGTTATAACTAACCTTAATCGGGCTCAACATTTTTTACTGGGACCGGTTACGACTGACACTGTTGAGGCCTGGGACCGGTAAGGCCCGCCCCGGACCGGTTTTTAGCCATCCCTACTTCGAAATATATGATCAAAATAATATAGGGTTAAATGCATTAAATAGCAACCTACTTTCATAAAATTTGTTATTATAGCATTCTTTTTGTTTTTATTTATTACAACAACGTATTTTCAAATTATTTTTTATTAAGGCATTGTACTTTAGAAAATCTACCCATCATAGCAATGACTAACCTGTTACTTTTTAAACCAGTTAACCCCTTGACTTTTTTTGCTTGTGTGGCTTTAATGAGGTGACGTGGATGACAAATCATTTTGATGACTTAACTAAACTAAAAATAAAAACCTATTTCAAATTATTATTAGTGATTTTTATTTTTCATTGCTATGATCTAAAAAAATATTTTTTTTGACTTTTTCTTATTAAGTTGCATGCAAATTAAATTTTCTAAAGTAAAATATTTCTCAATAATAAAATTCTTGTCGAGATATATTTTGTTTGTAAAAAAAGTAACACTTCTTATTTTATATTGTTCAAATAAATACATATCTTTTAAAGTTTTCTTTATAATGTTAACGAAATAAATTGTGATCTACAATTTTTTAATATTGTTATATTAATAAATAATTCAAAAAAATCAAATTAATTTAACATATTTATACGGCAAGTAAACCTTTTTGAACAAATAATATATATTCTTTAAAATATAATATTTTTTGATAAAAAAGAAACAATTCTTATTTTCTTTTTTTTCATAAAACACATATTTTAAAAAAAAATATTAGCAAGATAAGTTGTGTTCTGCTAGTTTTATTGATATTGGTATGTTAATGAATAATTTAATTTTTTAAAATTCATTTAATATATTTATTAAATAACATGTAAAATATTTAAATATTAAAATTAAAAATACAATGTTTAATAAGAACTAGTAGATGCTATGATAAAATTATTTTGAAAGTACAATGACGTAGTAATAAAGTCACATCACTATAGTATATGTGGACAACCTACGTGGACAATGAGGTGGCATGGAAACCTGGTATAATGAGTAAATTTAAATCAAAAGGTTACCCAATGTTATAATGGATAAATTTTTTAAAGTACAATGTTTTAATAAAAATTAATTTGAAATTATATTGCTGTAATAAGAAAAAATGGAAGTACAATGCTATAATAAATAAATTTATGAAACTAGATTGTTATTTTATGCATTTTGCTCAAATAATATATGGGTTTGTTTTAAATGGATTAAGTTTGTTAGGTTGGGTATATATTTATTTGGGCTCTTACATAGAATGAGCCCAAATCAATGGTCCATCAAAATTGGCCCAATAACATTCATTTCCCCCAAAATCGTACAACTCACTCCGTCTTCTATCTACTTCATCTCCTTCAAAATTTCTAGCATTTTCGCCACTTCTTTCACTGAATTCTCACTTTCTCTCATCAATGGCGTCTATTAACTTCAATCCCTTTGGGGAGAACTGGTTTAAGAAGCCACCAAACCCTCTGCAACCTATAAACTTCCATTCTTTTGCAGAATCCATAAACCCATTCAAACACCAAACTCAATCCGATTCATTTTCTTCACCTTTTGCAGCCATCTCCATTTCCAACCCATTCAAGAAAATACCCGATCCTGATCCCGAACCTCAAAGACCCAAACCCGGTACCTACAAGAAAATGCTCGAACAGTTCTATTGGGAATCAGAAAATCGACCCGACTACCGTCACACACCAGAAGTTGAAAAAATTCTGAACGAAGACCCATTATTTGAAAAGAAAGAGAATCCGACCCAAGAAGAGATTGAAGAAAACGAGAGATGGATGAAGGAATTTCGTGAGAATCCGGTTGTCCAGTTCATGGCCCGAGCAGAGGAGATTGCTGATGAGCTTAATGAAATGGAGCTCAAAGCGAATTCGGCTCCGTATAGGTGGGAGGATAAGAAGTATTGGCAGTCGATTCCGCACGTGATCGGGCCGGACGGCCGGCCAATGCCGAGGAAAGCAATAAGGAGTGTGAAGGAATCGGACGATAAGTTTTGGGATTTTGCTAAGCAGTTCTTTTTCGGGTTGTGGGGATTCAGGCAACGGCCATATCCTCCCAGCCGGCCAATTGATGTTGCTCAGGCGGTTGGATACAAGAGGCTGGAGAAGAGATATTATGATTGTAAGTTTTCACTTATTTCCCGAATGATGAATTCCGTTTGTTGAATTTTGAAGTTTGAAACTGTTTTGAATCTGCTATAGAAATCTGATAATTACATGTTTGTGAGAAAATTCTTATCAGATTCAAGTGAAAGTATTAAGTTCTTTGCAAACTCCATATTAAATTTGAATGAAAGTAGTGAATTTGAGCTCAAAGACTTTATGCTTATGAATGCCTTGAGGTGGGCGTTCATGATTGTAAAGAAGGAGGGATCGAGTTAGCTGACGAACCAACGAACACTTAGGGGTTTGGTTGGTTTTCCATTAAGTATTGTATGGATAAAGCTGTGTGTGTGGATTAATCTGTTTGTATAGATGTTTGGGAGGGTTTTTTTCATAGATAGAAGGAGTGTGTTTTTATTGGGAGGGAATTGAATTTCTGCAAAAAGTTCAATGGATAAGCCACTATCTATATCATGAAGCCACTACCAAACGGTCATGTATAGGTGACTGAATAAGCTGTGAATCCTACTAAGCTCATTAAACTGCTAACAAACATGCCCTTATTCGTTTGTAAAGAAACCATATAAAAATCTAAAGAAAATAGAGATTTAAGGGAAAGAAGGACCTCGTTTTCAAGAACGAATGATATAGAACAAAAAATTGTACAAACAACAGTTCCTTTTGTTTTTGAATTTGCACAATTTGTTCAAAGATGTTATTTTTTTTGTAAACCATAGTGCTTTTCTTGGACTTCTGGTAAAAACTGTTAGTTCAAAACTCAATTGCTCAAAAAAGAAGACTATGGTTAAATGCCAAGTGAAATAGGGAGTGGAGTTGAGAGATGTCACTCTATTTGATGCGGGCTTTTCATAGAGACCCGTTGTGAACATAAATTTTGCAAGAATAAGGATGGCTGAAAAGCTAGTTGTTGGCTTATAACTATAAGCTAGTTGTTGGCTGAAAAGTTAGTTATTGGTTAATGAGCTAGTTGAGTTTGCTAAAAACTAGTTGATAAGTTGGATAACAATGTAAAATGACCTAAAAGGACATGTTGAAAAATCCATTGGGAAAATATAAGGGCATAATTGAAAAGGAAGTGAAAAAGCCGTTGGACAAAAAGCTAGCTTATGCTTAATCAAATAGGGCTTAAGCTCAAAATAAACTAGCATATGATTGCCAAACATCACCTTAAAAATGCATACTTTGTGTCGGTTGTGTTCAATGAGATGCTCCCCATTTTCTTCTTCCATAAATGTATACTAAGTTTTGAGGTATTGGCTTTGTTGTAGTTATCATGAGGTCGGGTGGATTTTTCTACAAAGATCGGATAGGTCGAACACGAGGACCTTGTGAACTTATACAACTTAAGACGGCTTGGGGTGCCGGAATCATCGATAAATATACTTTCATTTGGGGTGAAGACTTGGACGAGTGGGTCCCAATTGGAGCACTTTATGGTATGGAGCGCGCAATCGCCACTTGGGAAGGTTTGTCCATTTTTCATATTCAACAATGTAACACTACCTTGTGGCTTCTTTTCATATTTGTTTTTTTTTCTTCATAATTGTGCACTATGTTCACATTGACTAGACACATCAAACCTCTATACATTTAAGAGCATCTCCAAGAGCTATGCTAAAATGGAGATTTTGGAGATTTTGAGTATAGTTTTGCTCGAACAACTATGCTATAATGTATGCTAAAATAGAGAAAAAAAGGGAGGGTAGAAATCTCTAAAAATCATATTCAAGAGAGAAATAATATTGAAATCTTTTTTTTTTTTATTAACCTGAATATCCAACCAGCTATGCGATCCGACTAATCCCAAGGCAACCACCTGCTTTGCAGGTAGCCCGGAGTCACCGCATTTGAACCTCCGTGGCCACAAGGGGATTTTTGTTTCTTCTTGGATTTGAACCTGGGATCTCCAGGCATTTTAGACCTTTGGAGCCAAGCTCAAACCAGTCAGACACCACTCTTGTGGTTAAAATCTTTCTCACCAATAGGAGACGTTGAAATTAAGTATTTAGGAGACAAATAATTTTTTTTAATGTATTTAATATTTTAATAATATAGTTAATGATAAGATTGCTAAAATAGAGTAGTTGTTGAAGTTGGATGTAATTTTTTAGAGATTTTAACTTTTGATGCTCTATTTTAGAAAAATTATAGCATAGCTGTTGGAGATGCTCTAAGAACCTTTTATCTCTCTATAAGGGTTCTTTTTAGGGTGCGTTGGGCGGCATTAGACTCGGGTAGGAGTGAGTGGGAGCAAAATATTCAGAACAAAAATCAAGGGATGCGACAAGGTTGGTAAATTACTATGCTACCCATATAAAATTAAAACCCGGAAGCCCTGCACAATTCTTTCACCCGCCTACACCACTCTCACCCGTCCAGTCCTGTGTGCATACCAAATGCACCCTTAGAGAGATTCAAAGGGGTTTCAAGTATCTTCACATGATACGAGAGCCCGCGGGGAGGGGGGTACAACATCTAGGGACTTGGCACACACTTTCGCCTCCGTTTTTGGGGGCATCGTTTAGCTTTCGCTTGAGGGTGCGGCTTGGAGTGTCATATCGGCTAGACATGGACCATCAAACCTATATATACACAGGAATCTCTCTAAGGCTCTTTTAGAGAGAAATCAGGGATTTCACATATCCTAACACACTAAAATGACATATGAAAGTGGATTTTTTGAGCATTGAAAAGCTAATCGTGGAGAGAATAGAAGAAATCAATCATAAACATATGAATTCGTTTATAATGATAATTTTCGAGA
This sequence comes from Cynara cardunculus var. scolymus, assembly GCF_001531365.2. Lineage (NCBI taxonomy): Eukaryota > Viridiplantae > Streptophyta > Magnoliopsida > Asterales > Asteraceae > Cynara > Cynara cardunculus. The sequence goes on along the minus strand of NC_037536.1, from coordinate 7,521,539 downwards.
GTGGTAAGCATCATTTGTGAAACAGAAAGGATGATTACGGCAATCAATCCATTTGTAGGTGGTAATGAAAGCCTGGATTATATTCAAGTGGAATCTTCTTCTTTGTTTTTGAATTTCAGTGAGACTAGGTGCTGCGGCTACTGCTTTCATACACAAGCTACAAAAGGGTATACCTCCATGGGTCCCACTAAAAGGGTTCGAGAATAAAAGCCGGAAACAACTTCAGGATGAAGCATATGAAAGCAAGAGAAGGGATATGGCTGTATTAGAAGCTAATGATGGAGTTTGGCCTGGTGTAAGAATTCCTAGCCATGCTCTGTTCCTTTGGGCCAGTGGCTCTGAACTCACATCAATCTTAGAAGAAGACCACATGCCAAACAAATATATTCCAAAAGATATGAGGTACATGCTTTTTGCACTTTTTTTGCATGTATTATATCTATACACACACACACACACACATATATATATATATATATATATATATGTTCAAACGAGAAGCTAACAATTTGCAAGGAGGGAAGTTTCAATATCATATATGATTACACGTATTATAAACAAGCTTAATCATATATGATTAAACATATGTTTGCATTTACAACACATATTAGCTTAATCATATATGATTAAACACACCCAAAGGAGTGTAATGTTATATGATATTGAAACTTCTTGCCTTCTCGCAAAATGTTTAACTTCTCGCATGATCCTTCCTCTCTCTCCCTATATATATATGTCTTCGCTTATTTGCCATCATATATTTTCTGGTTGGGGCTGTTTGGTTGGTTTTCCATTAAGTCCTGTATGGATAAAGTTGTCTGTGTAGATTGGGAAGTTTTTGTTTGGGAGGGTTTTCTCATAGATGGAAGGATCATGTTTTTTTATTGGGAGGGACAGATTTGGAAAAAACTTGGCTTTGTGCATAAAGCTCCTTCTAGAAGCTTACTGAATAAGCCACTTTTTATATCATCAAGCCACTACCAAACAATCATGTATAACTGACTGAAGAAGTTACGAGTCTCATTAAGCTCATTAAGCTGCTAACAAGTAGACCCTTACTCATATCTAGTTTCTCAAAATTTAGCATCGTTGTCTTTCTTTCTTTCTATTTATATTCCTATTCATATCTAGCTTTTCAGATCTTAGAGGTTGTTTACTGAACACTTTTTGTCTCTTACCGGTTAACTGAATACTTATTGCCTATTAATGGGTAAGAAACGCTTACTCGGTAAGAGATGATGGCCATTACCAACAATCTTATGGCACCATTTTGCTAACCAAGAATCTTGCCCGGAAACCAAAGGACCATTGGCCCAGCGGTACCCCGGTAACCTTATTTTCCTAGAGGTCAGTTCCAGTCTCACCAAAGGTGCGATGTGGCTTTGAGTTTAATAATAATTATTATTATCATGGTGTACAGGAAACAGTTGATTAAAGCTATTCCGGGGTTGAGGCCGTGGGAGGTTTTAAGTGTTGAACAAGCCATGGATCAGATAACATATGGCGGTAATTGGTACCGTGAACGTCTTGGTACATTTACGACCGGGCCGCCGTACATTGAGGAGTATTCTCAAGATGTTGAGGTATCTATACGTCTTCCCTTCAAATCTTTTGAGTTTCTATAAAAATGTTACTCTCTTCGTAAAAAAAGTGATCACCTTACAACTTTGAGGGTGTGTTTGGTATACCTGTAAATTCATAATTACACTGGCCAGATGTATTAAAACTCTAGAATCTTCTACAATTCTTTTACCCCCTCTTGTCTGTCAAGTCTCGTCCTGTCTGCCTACCAAACATACCCACAAGATTTTAACAATTTTTTATAGACAAAATGCAAATTAACGAAATAACTCTTCATCAAATCTTAGATAAGAGAAGGGTAATCGAGGAACATCAAGTTTCTATTGATATTCAGGGTTGCGGTTGTATCATGTATTCATTCTTGTTTCGCTATTGTAGGACTTCATGGAGGAATACATGAACTTCACGGAGGTGATGGCCTACCAAATAAAACGTATGCTTCCCGGGTTCGGTAAGTTATTGGCTAAAGTACGTAGAGAAGCCGCGGAGAGAGCCAAAAAAAAGGCAGAAAGAGGAAAACAGAAGATAGAAGCAGCCAAGCGGGCAAAACGCCCACAAAGACCCGATGACGACGACGATGATTTCTGAGCACATCTGTTTTTCTTTAAAAATCGATTCTGTTAGCTGTATGTCATCACTATTACACATGAAATTTGTAGCGATGTTTGTAAATCGAATTTGTGTTCAATTTCTGGTGGATATTGCATCTACATAACCAAAGTTTTGCTACAAGATGTAGAATTAATCTTTGTACATCTAATAGGGGCTTTAAGAAGGTTAATCCCTGTGGCCACGGAGGTTCAAATGCGGTGATTCCGGGCTATTTATAAAGCAGATGGTCGTCTTGGGATTAGTCGGCTCGCATAGCGGGTTGGATATCCAGGTTAATAAAAAAAAGAACTTCAAAAAAACCGTTTGAGGATTGTTTTTGTGAAAGGAAGGGCAAATAATCTGTTTGGTTGGTTTTTCAAACCAGTCCCCTGTATTGATTAAGCTATCAGTGTAGACTAATTTGTCTGTATAGATTGGAAGGGTGTTTTTACATATGAAAGGAATGTGTTTTCTAATTGGAAGTGCATGTTTGGAAAGAGGCTTTACTTTATGCATAATGCTCCTACCTAGAAGTTTGTTGAATATGCTATTTTCTATCTCATCAAGTCACTGTTGAACAATGATGTATAACAATATAGTTGACTGAATAAGTTGCGAGTCCTATTAAACTCATTAAACCGTTAACAAACAGACTGGTTTAGAGGACTGGTTCGGTCCAGGGCAGAGGACAGATCATGGAAGGATCGTTTAAGGTTCGACTGATGGAAACTAGTTGGTTCGGACTAGTTATACAATTTTGTTAGAGGACCGCTAAGGGACCAGTTGGATTCTTTTTTCTTCTTTAATTTTGTAGTGTACGTTTGGTCAGTGAGTTACCCTTTTTTTTCTATGGGAAAAGTACAGAAAAATTTGAGCAATTTTTTTTATTTTGAATGATTAAGTTTTTGATTTTTTAAATGAAAAAAATCTTTAAACTTTCTCACTCTAAATGATTAAGTCTGTAAACGTTGTTTTTAATAAATAAACCATCAAGAATTTTAAACATTGGTTATCTATAGTTTTTTCAACAAAAAAACTACATATAACTGGATAGAAAGATTTTAAAGTAAAAATAAATCAGTTTTATCATGCGTTTCAAACCTTTTGCATCGAACGACATCGCTCTCCTTCGTCACACCATTCTTGTTCGTTATGCATATCATCTATCGCTTCCATGCCATCGATCTACCTCTTTTTAATCTATTATTTTTTGTCTTTCGATTTTTCTTCTTTTGCAACAATGTAATGGAGCATGTACAAACAGATCAAAAAATAGGGAGATTGATGGCAGAGACCAATGGTGGTGATGGGATCTGATAGAGAGTGGACGATGATAGGAGCAATTATATATTAGATTTAATAATTTAAATCTTTATGTTTATATGAATATATTATGTAGATGCGTGTAGTTATGTTAGCCGACCTTTGAGGGGCGGCCTATGTTTATCTGAATATTTTATGTAGAAGTGT
>NC_037536.1:7504657-7514192 GCF_001531365.2 Cynara cardunculus var. scolymus | reverse complement strand
TGATTGAATGTACATCTAGGTTCATGGTGATCCATGTTGCTTTGTGATTGAAGTTGATCCGTTTAGTTGGTACGATGAAAATGAAACAGGTGCGTAATGTATTATGTTCTTTTATGAAATAAATATATGATGAAACGGGTGCATGTTATATTTTGTTCTTTATGGAATTAATGCTAATGTGAAAAGGTTTCATTATAAAATAGTTCATTGATGTTATATTAATGTTAACTTTTGTTTATGGAATTACTRTTATATTGATGTTAACTTTTGTTTACCAATTTGCCCTTATCATTGAAATAAAATAATTTTTTAATATTTTTTATTTTTTAATTTCCTAAAATAAAGTAAACTAATCTTAGCCATTGATCAAGAAAATGGACGGATGAGATTGGTTTACACGGTTTACACAAATTGGGCAAATTTTTATTTGAACACTCCTCTCTCTCTCTCTCTCTCTCTCTATATATATATATATATATATATATAAAAGCAATTTGTAGTGGGAAGATATGGGTTGTAAAAGCATGTTAATAATCACCGCATGCCTTCTCGACTAGTCAGTTACCAGCCGACCGCTCTACCACTGAGCTTGAAATAAAAGAAAGGGGTTACGACATTACACGATGCGAGAGTGCATGGCCAAAACACACCTAAAGCGCCTAATGTCTATAGTAGTATATTAAAAACTCTTCCCTACAATCCTTCTCCTTGGAACCAGTAAGGTGGTTGAGTCGAAGCAGAGAAAGAGACAAAGTCATCGGTCGTGCCGGGATTGATTTCCTACTTCGGTCTTACCGTCTAGCCGTTAGTACTCTGCATCTTCACGGAGAATTCAATCTCTTCGGTCCTAGATGAGTTATGTCTTAGCTTTACGGCAAAGGGATAGGCTTAGGACATCATTATGAATATAAAGTCCCGAGGTATGGAAACCCAAAAAGACCTACGGTAGGTAACAGCAGGTACAAACAACTTGACCGACGGGGACCACAAGGGCATTTGCTAAGTAGCTAATCTGAAGCCAAATACCTTTTTTCAGGACAAACAACTTTTATAGGATACGTACCACMTTGGGGTCAGATGAGCTTTTGGGGGGCACCCTCATGACTGATTGGGAGAGAGTGAAAACGAGTTTGTTCATTTGAGAACTTGTAAACATTTGAAAAGTAAAGAAGTGATCATGACCCTTCATTTGGTCAACATTTGCAGCTTTGACCGTGAAACATCAGATATTTATCGCATAGTTATGCGGAAGATAGAAACAAAAGGATCAGTCCTTCACTTGCTGATCGTTCGCGAGTCGAACTCGCTCTTAGCTGTAAACATTTCAAGTAGATAAAATCATAAAATAAGAAATAGGAAGGAGTACTTACATTATGCGTTATAATTTAGTATTTTTACAAATAGGCAGCAAATAGGTTCACATGTGAACCCATATGATATACATATGAATCAGTTTATTAGTTCATATGTGAATTGGTTAAAATAGTTCATATGTTAATTACACGAGTTCACATATATAATTCATATGTTAATTACACAAGTTCACGTATGAATATATAGTTCATATGTGAATCACATATGTTCATATATGAACTCATTTGCCGCATATTTGTAAAAATTACGAAACTATCCTCTTTATTTTTCTTATAGACACAATTATTGACCAGTCAAATCCGATATTGACCGTGTAAAGGGCTAAACTCATTTCTTTACTTCTTAAATATTACCACTTCTCAAAATAATCTTTGGCTATATATATATATATATATATATATATATATATATATGAAGAAAATACAGATGGAAAACAACGAATACAAAGGTTGAACCTAACATGGACTTAATAATGGTATTTTTTTTTATTAACCTGGATATGCAATCCGCTATACGAGCTAACTAATCCTAGGGCGACTACCTGCTTTGCAGATGGCTCGGAGTCACCGCATTTGAACCTCCGTGGCCACAAGGGGATTTTTATTCTTCCTTGGATTTGAATCTGAGACCTCCTGATACTTTTGACCTTTGGAACCAAACTCAAACCAATTAGGCACCACCGTTATGGTTGGTACTTTTTTTTATCTTCCGATCGGTTCAAATTCCAAAATCAATTACAAAAAGTCTTTTTCTGATTGGATGAAAACGAATTGAAAAAATCTTAATTTTTATTCAAAAGTTATTTATTTTCTAGAGTTTGTGGTACTTTATCATAAAATAGTGATGTAATAGGATACAACTTCTTTTATAAATGAAGAATGAAACATTAATACCAATTTTTTTACCAAAAAAGGAAATTTCGAGATTTATGTTTGAATGAGATAAAAATTCAAAGACTAGAAAAATACATCGATATTGGTGCAAGTTAAGGTTAAAAAATTCTCGTTTTAAGTATAATTTGTTTAATTTCAATTTTTGTTATAATTTAAATATTTAAACTTAAAAATAAAGATTTAATTTTTATTTTATTTTAATAATGAAATATTATTCAAACAAAGATAATGATAAAGTATTTTGTCTTTGAACATATTTATCAGTTAATTTTATGAATTTTAAAAAGATTTAAGGAACTGTACGTGTCCAGTAATTACTTAAAAACTTGAAATATAATAAGACATTATTAAGCAATGTTTAATGCTTTATAAATTGTTTACTTCTTTTTAATTTGGATATTAATACAAATCTTAGTGAAAATAAAGGAAGAAGATAATGATGTAGCAAAGCATGCAATAGCAATAAGAAGCAATAAGAGGATGATGATATAAAGCAAAGAAGAGGATGAATTTTCTTTTATAAAGCAAGATGATAGAGGATTTTTTTTTTCAAAGCAAGAGCATAGTGATGATTATTTAAATTTTGGCCCATCAATTAAAGTCAGGTGACTGGAATCTTCCAAGGTCAGTTGAACGGGCTGACAATCGACAGCTGACCATTCCAACGATGTTTAGCTGGTCTTTTTGGATGATCAGCCATACTGGATAATCATTTCTAATGTTTTAGGAGGTTCTTTGTTTATCTCTTAATAGTTTATAGTTCTATTAAGAGACAGTCTTGGAATCGTTAAGAGATGAATCTTGTTTGACAAAAAAAAATCTGCCTCTTAATGGTTTTAAAATCCTTTGAATGATTTTGTACTTGGCCCTCCCTTAATCATTCAGCACCTTAATTTCATTGTAAACAATAAGCGAACAATTGTATTTCATTTTGCAGTATATCATGAGAGCCTCGTAATCATTCTACAACTGTCAAACAACCCCTTAATCTTTGAAATTATTGGTCTTTAGTGATAAATGTTTACCTTATCAGGTGAGTATGATAAAGATCGAAAATATTATCGGAGAAGGCTCTTACCTAGTAAACGCTTACCGGGTAAAAACTTTTACCAACAATTTATTTTGATGATTGATAATGATGCCCAATAAAGTAAGGATGATATCTCTTATTGGATAAACTTTTGGTAAACGGCCCTCACAAAGTCGTTTTTGTTAAATCTTTTGATGTGCATGATACATTGCAATTTTTAGGGACATGTGATAAATTGGTTGTCTTCATCTTTAATCAAATAAAAAAACCAGAAAACCCTGAAACGTTAACACAAAATAACCTTATCTATTGTCATTTCATCATCATCGGCCTTCAACCACCACTTTAAATCAGATAAATAAGAGATCTTTTAAGACACTGATACAAAAAGAGTTAAAAGAACCAAAAAAGAGTTAAAAGAACGAATAACTAGACTTGGGATCATGTGAGACCAATGATTTTTTATGAGGTCCGTAAGACCAATTCTCAACCCTTGGATTAGATCCAGTGACGTATCTAGAAATTTTTGTTATTGGGGGCACACTCAAGGGTGTAAAAAAATTCCAAACCGAACAACGCATCCTAACTAAGACGGTTTCAGGTTATTCGTTGTTCGGCTTAAACAATTCGGTTAATCGAATAAAGATAACTTGGTTTACTTGGTTTCAGTTATACTACTATTTAATATTTTACTACTTCAGTTAAAGCGAAAGTAAGTAAAGGCAATACACATTAATACAAAATTCGATTGATTCATAATGGATCGGATAACTAGATGAAGAAACCACTAAACCGATTTGTAAGAAAACAAATGTTGATATGTGACATTAAACCAAATTGTAAGAAACATAGTACAAGAGATATGGAAAGTTGAGAGAGTGAGTGGAGATTAGTTTTTATTAGTTGGGGCCTTAAACAATAAATATTGAAATGTTTCAAGTGGTTCCAAAAATTTTAGCCTGCACAAAGAGATTTTGTTGGGGGCAAGTGCCCCCATCACCAATGCTTTACATCCGCAACTGATTAGATCTACAATCAGAACATTCATAATCATAAAATTGTCACGAGATTTTTTAATAATAAAAAAATTGCCACTGTGCAACATTAGATCATTAGATCATTAGCTTATAAAATTGATCATTAGCTTATAAAGTTGGTCTTACGGGTCTCACGAAAAACCCTTGGTCTCACGTGAACCCAACCCCAAATGACTATTCATCAACCATTCAATTTAAAACTATATGACTTACATTCGAATGTAAATTCCTTATAATCATGAAGTTACTTATGAAAAAGAATGTAACTTTCGTATTATTCACAGTTATTAGATTAAAACCAATCAATTGTTGATGGACGGTTCTTCAATTCTTCAATTTTTTAGGGTTCTTCTTTGAACTTACCCTACCATTAAAATGCATCAATCAAAATAAGACAAATCCCTTGTTTTGTTCTGATTTCAATGTATCGATCGTTGGTAGTAAAAATAACACACACGTAGAGTGTGGCACAATAGTGATGCAATTGCACATCACTATTGACTTCGTTTTTTCAAGTAATAAAATGGTAAGTCCCAAAGATTGTTTTCCACAGGGATTGGTCTACTAAGAATCAAAGATTTTATGAACTTTGTGCGAAGTTAGAGTTATAAAAATGATTTGTTGATGGTAGAAATATTGATATCTTAAAAAATAACAATTAATAAAAAGCGGGTATGGGTGTAAGTTTCCTTAAGAGTATATTAGTAGCTCAAATGGTTGATGAAACCGGTCACGAAATAATTTCGTACAATTTCCTCCTCTCGCAGCAACGCTGCATGGGTTGTGATTACGGTTTTATCATAAAGTTTCTAGAAATGCTAACTTTTGGTTTGCCAACCGTACTAAGTAGATCTCGAAGATCTTAGATACGCCAATATGGAGAGATGCACATATCTATATGATATACCAACTCGACCGACATCTGAACCTTAGCACGATTATGCAAAAACCCATATTTCTATGTGGTTATTGAAAATTTTCTTAAACCTCCTTGCATCATTCAAACCGTATTTTGGACCTGCCCATCTCTCAGTCAAAGATCTAATATTAACACTTACAGGTGATCAGCTTGTCTGTGTTGAGTTAAAGCTTTAACTTGAATGGCCAAACCAAAGAGTTAGCAAAAAGTGGTAACACCCAAGTGTTACATTTTGAACTCTCGGTTATGGCTTACACCCACACCCAAAAGTGGGATTTAGCTACTACTCATAAGCAAAAACATGATATAAGAACAAAAATACTCGAACATAAATTGCATTAAACGTAAAATTGCCACTATGGCCAGAACCCAAGGTGGTGAACAGAAAGTAAATTACAGGAGATTAAATTAATTAAAGAGTAAACACAGGAACTAAATACTATCAGCTGATTCTTGATGTGTATGATGCGTATGTGCCTCCAATGAATTGCCCCAAGCCCTCCTTATGTAGGTGAAGAAGAGAGAGAGAGGGTGAAAGAGACTTGAGATGGAAGAAAGTGATGTATCTTTGGTGTCTTCTTCTCTATGCCTGCTTTATCCCTCTTCCTCTTCACTTTCACGATGTCTCCCGCCCTTGACCAAACCTGAAACTTGCATCTTCTTTCATAGTTTTGGTAATAAATCCTTAATAAAGATTTTCTGCAGCTACTGCTTGTCAAAGTGGTGACTCACACTATGACTTACAACGTCAAAACCCGACTTTTTGGCTATGTCTTGGCACATACAATAGTCAAACACAAACTTTTATCCTCAACAACTCCAAACGAAAATAAATAAATAAAAAGGGAAAACATAGACACATAAAGGAAAAACACACACTAAAAGGGAATAAAGATACACATTAACAAAGTGTAAATAACATTCAAAATGAAAGTTATCCGTTGTCATCTTTAGAGATCATGGTTGCTCCAACTTTTTGACTATACGAAGACTATAGATTGATAGAAAATGGTGAGGTCATTAGTGAAATAAGGACCAACGACGACCCTATCCTAAAGACAATTTTTCTGGATAGATCGAATTATTGGAAGCAAATGGAAAAGGAACACCGAGTGGGATCAAAGAAACTAGCGGACTGATCACTAAATAGATAAAAGTAGGTGGCTGCCTTTTTCTTTTGAATAGCAGGCAAACAGTCTTCTAGGCTTACTTTTTACATGTAAGTGGAATATTTATTCTCAAAATCCCTACGTGTTCCTAGTCATGTGTAAGGTGTCTTGTAAGCTGATTGACCTTGCTTCCTAAGCATACTGAGAAAGAATTAGTTGAGTTGTCACACGAGAATTAAATCCTGCTTCTTATATTTTTCCGACAAAATATAAAGAAAGGATTTCTCGGAGCAACCCTCCAGGTTCCCAATCCATCTTCCCCCCTAAAGGGTGATTGGTCTCGAAAGGGACGGGAAAAAACCACTAGGAGGTCAAGGGTTCAAACCTCACCAACGGTGAGGAGGGTGTGTGAGTTTATTTGTTGCATGTGCCGTATATAATTATTATATACTTAAAAAAAAGCCACTAGAAAGAACGGGGACAAGCGGCTAATACGAATCTAATAAGTGAAGTAGTCGTCGTCTGACCAATCGGCTCTCCCCGTTGGATCAGAAAACGGGGAGAGAATTGCCCCCGGAATCGGACATTCCAACCCTTGTCCGGGCATTGATAGAGGAGAAAGGTCCGAAAAAATTGGATGGATCTACGAGAAATCTTATCTAACCGTGTAATACATGAAACAAAATATAAAAAATCATACTGTACATTATATTAAAAGTCTTATAAATTAAAACACTATAAATGTTTTAAAATGACAGATGAAGAATTATTCTTCTAACATTCTTTGGAAAGTCGATATGAAACCGACAAATCGAATAAACGAGTAAAAGTCTAAAGCATGTATAATTGGGGTAAAAGTTAAAACATATAAAATGGACCATATGCTAAAACATGTATAATTGGCCCCAAAATTTACGTGTCTTATTCCATATCTCACATTGGTACATCATTAGACACAATCCAGTTGAAAATTGTTCTTGCATTTGGCACTGTTCAAGTTTCCCAATTATGACGGTTTGAAGTAATAGTCCCAACTATTTTATACGATTATCTTAAAACATATTAAAATATGGTCGATAAGACACTGGATTTATATTTACCACCATTCACCATCAGCATCACCATGTCAGCCCACCACATCACAACTTCATCTGAACCAAAGCACGATCAACCACGAAATGACTATAATCTTAATGACATCAAGCAAAAATATAAACATAGTGTTTCCAGTGTTAAGGTAAAAAAGATCTATCTTTAGGGCTATTTTTTGCGATTTAATTGTTAATATTTCCAAACATGTAAATGAATGATAGTTTAGGGACTACTTTTGTAATTTATTCAAAATTTAAATTAGTCATAAAGCCACCGACCATTTTCATCGGCGTGCATTCCTCGGCTGCCGCAACTTGATTCGCACGTGATGGATTCTCCAGAGCCATGTAAGCCGCGTTGCTCATAAAACCATTTCAAAAAATAATAATCTATATTATATTAAGTATTTGATAAAAATTTTAAAAATTATTTTTTATACATAAAGTATTGTTTATTAATATTAGAAGAGTACTTGTGTAATAAAACAAGATACATCTTGATTTTAATATTTTATTTATTATTTATCTGAGTCGATGTTATAATGTGGTCTTATATTATTTTGAGAAAACGATAATGTTTTTATTTTTAAATAAAATATATGTTTGAAGATATCATAAAAATTTGACAAAAGTATATTGATATTAGTATCAAATTAACTATTTAAAATACCTCATTTTTTGTAAATCTCTAATTCAATTTTTTTATAATTTAATTTAGGTACAATAACGAACTAATTTATATTTGGTTTAATAATATAATTTTCTTATAAAGATAATAATTATTTATTTTGTTAGAACTCGGTAATTATTCTAATTATATTTTAAATTTTTTATATTTTAAAATGAGATGTTCATTCTCTATTTGATTATGTTTATTCGCAGTTAGTTATACGAATTCAAACATCGAACTTTAATAAATTGTATTTATGCATAATTTACTTGTAATCTTGAATTTTAAGTAATATGCATCAATATACAGTACTTTATACATAACAAAAATATATCGATATACGTATCAAATTAACTATTTAAAATTTCTATTCTTTGTGTAATTTTTTAATTCAATTTTTTTATTCTAATTTAATTTAGGTACAATAAGAAAGTAATTTATATTTGGTTTAATCATATAATTTTTTTATAAAGAAAATAATTAATTATATTGTTATAACTCGATAATTATCCTAATTATATTTTCAATTTTTTATATTTTAAAATAAGATGTTTATTCTCTATTTGATTATGTTATGTTTATCCGCAATTAGTTATACGAATTCAAACATCGAGCTTTAATAAGTTGTACTTTTGCATAATTTACTTRTAATCTTGAATTTTAAGTAAATATTGGTTTTATGTGGTTTTGAGAAAATGATAATGTTTTTATTTTTTAATAAAAGATAAAATTAAAAATATCATAAAATTTTGGAAAAAAAATATCGATATCAGTATTAAATTAATCTTTTTTAAAGTTCTTGTGTTTTGGCGTAATTTCCTTAATTATTTTTTTTAAATTATAATTTAATTTAGGTTTAATAACAAAGAAATTTAATTTATGTTTAATAATATAATCTATACTATCTTATAAAGCATTTGGCTAAAACTCTTAAAAACTCTTAAACTCGTTCATCCCTTTCTGATTTCATCCCATATTTGAATTCGTGTAACTAACTGCAGATAAACACAATCAAATACATGATAAACATCTYATTTTAGATATAAAAAATCTAAAATATAATTAGGATAATTATCGAGTTCTAACAAAATAATTAATTATTATCTTTATAAGAAAACTATATTATTAAACTAAATATAAATTACTTCGTTGTTGTACCTAAATTAAATTATAATAAGAAATTGAATTAAAAAATTACACAAAAAATGAGAAATTTTAAATAGTTAATTTGATACGAATATCGATATATTTTTGTTATGCATAAAGTACTGTATATTGATGCATATTACTTAAAATTCAAAATTACAAGTAATTATGCATAAGTACAGCTTATTAAAGCTCGATGTTTGAATTCGTATAAATAACTGCGGATAAACATAATCAAATAGAGGATGAACATCTCATTTTAAAAT
>NC_037536.1:7464473-7504354 GCF_001531365.2 Cynara cardunculus var. scolymus | reverse complement strand
AAATATTAAAATCATGATGTATCTCGCTGCATTGCGCGAGTACGCTTCTAATTTTTTATAAAGATAATAACTACGTATTTTGTTAGTTATCACTTATCAATGATTATCCTAATTATATTTTAGATTTTTTATATTTAAAATGAGATGTTTATCCAATATTTGATTATGTTTATCTGAAGTTAGTTAAACGAATTCAAGTATGGAGCTTTAATAAGTTGTACTTATGCACAGTTTACTTGTAATATTAAACTTTAAGTAATATGTATCAATAAACAGTACTTCGTGCATTAAAAATCATTTTTAAGAGTTTCTGTCAAATGTTTTATAATATAGTATAGATATATTACTTAAAATTCAAGATCACAAGTAACTTGTGCATAAGTACAATTTATTAAAGTTTCATTTTGAATTTGTGTAACTAACTATAGATAAACACAATTAAATACGGAAAATTTCATTTTAAATATAAAAAATTTAAAATATAATTAAGATAATCATTAGTTATAACAAAATACTTAATTATTATCCTTATAAAAATTATATTATTAAACGATAAATAAATTACTTTATTATTAAATTTAAATTAAATTATAAATAAAATATTAATTAAAAAAATTACACAAAAAACCACAACTTTAAATAGTAAAATAAAAACATTGTTGATTTTTTAGTACCACATAAAATCGTTTTATAATATCGACTGAGACAGAATAAAACGAAACATTAAAATCAAGATGTATCTCGCTACATTATGTAAGTATCTATCTAATGTTAAAAAATGCTCTTATACTAATCTTAATATAACAAAAAAAATACTTTATCAAAACTATTTGCATACGAGGGTTTCTCACTGCAAAAAGTTGGTTTGTTAAGACGTGCACAGTTTGTTAGTATGAAATTTATAAGTAATTAAGTTATATCTTAATAAAATAATAAGCTGTTAATACTATTTTAAACAATTTTATATTATTAAATAAGTAAATCTTTTTTAAAAAAATATTTTAAAAATTAAGTTTATTAGTGTCTATTTGTTTTTTTTAAATTTATCTTTTAATACATCTGAAGTTTGATTTGTTCAGACGTATGAGTATTGAAAGCGTTTGTTTTATTTTTAAAATAAGAGTTTAAAAGCTCTAAATATAGTCTGAAATAATAAGTGGTAAACACATCCCTTAATACCTCTTAATTCTAATATTCCCTCTATCAAATGGTTTATATTTTATATTTTTGTATTAGTTTGACCGATTCAAATTTCAGATTTTAGACGTAAAAACAAACAAATTTCAGACTTTAGGACCACCTCTTATAAATCAAAAATTAAATCAGACTTCAAATTTCAACATCTATTAAAAACCAAACGTCACTTTAGTATTTTCTTACACATTTTTTATTTTTATTACAAATAAATTAATTTAAATTCATGTCATATACATAACCCAAATCCATTGAACCGACCAAACTTTTAAAAGCGTATTATTTCGATATGTCCAAATCCATATTAAATGCTTTTACTTCAAACCTCACAAATATCACAACGTAATATTAAAAAAATTGGATAATTTGACCACAATCATGTTACAATTAAAAGTTGGTGATATACGTTGGTATTGTGTTCCAACAGTTATGTTATATTGTATGATAAAATTATTAAAAAACATTAAAATTTAAAAAAAATAATATTTTAGTTTTTTCTCTCATAAATAAAAAATATTAAAAATAAATGTTTAAAAATATAGTTTATTAAATATTTAAATAATATAATTAATATTAGAATCAATATAATAGAACATTTATTGAAATTAGATATAATTTTTATTTAAAAATTCTATTTAAAAAAATATAGCAATTAAAGATGCTTTAATAAAAATGAAAAAGCAAATCGTGTTATTTGTTTCCTATTATTTTTCTACAAGTCTCATAAATTAAATTTATATTAAAATATTATAAATCATGTCACGTGACGTACTAAAGTCCATTGAACCGACCAAACTTTAAAAATTATTATTTTTATGTGCCAAAATTAAATAAAATTTCTTATATTTTGTGGATAATGTTAATTTTTTATAAATAAAACTGTAATTTGATTGTATGAAGATAAAATTAGATCTCATTAATTACTACAATAATTTAGGAGCTGTTTACCAACGCTTATCAGATAAGTGTTTTTTGGATCACTTACTTTGTCGGATAAATTAATATGACAATGATCGATGATCTTACTCGATATAAACGTTGAGAATGATTGAGAGTTTTACCCAATAAGTGAGGGTGACGACTCTTACGTGGTTAGCACTAACCGAAGAAATTGTTACATACGATATCGTTTTGATTTGACTAAAACCTTACCCGATAAAATAAGTAAGAATGTCGAATCTTACCAATAAGTAATTATCGGATAAACTTATAAGTACATAGTCCTTTAATTTAGCAAAACTTGATAAAAATTATTCAACTTAAATGATACTGATAATAATGTTTTAGTTAATAAACATTTTTTTATTAATTTATTAATGTTAAGGAATATTTTAAATATTTAAATTATTTATATATAAATTTTTTATTTATTTTAAGATAACGAGATTAGTATTCAAATTTAGGAGCCGTTTAATAAACATTTATTTGGTAAATGCTTAACGCATAAATTTCCTCATCGGATGAACATGAGAAGGGCCAAGAATCTTACCGCGTAAGAGCGATGAGAAAGATGGAGAGTCTTACCCGGTAAGTGAGGATGACGACTCTTACCCAGGTAAGCGCTTACATAATAAGTTGTTGCATTCGATATGCTTTGATGTACTAAAATCTTACGTATCTAAATCTATACTATCTTATAAAGCATTTGGCTAAAACTCTTAAAAACTCTTACAACTCTTAAACTCGTTCATCCCTAAACGATTTCATCTCTATCCGATTTCATCCCATATCTGAATTCGTATAACTAACTGCAGATAAACACAATTAAATACAGGATAAACATCTCATTTTAAATATAAAAAATCTAAAATATAATTANAGGGGGTGTTTGGGATTGCTTATTTAAAACAACTTATGCGTTTTTGTAAAAATGCTTATTAACTTATGTGGTATCAAACCGGAGTTAAATAAAACAAGGTTAAAATTGTAAACTGGTAATAAGCAGTTTTTCATAAGTCAGTAAGGATTAACTTATCAAAAACAGCTTATTACCGGTTTGGCACATGTATAAGCAGTTTTTTTTTCCTTATCCAAACACAAGAAAACAGTTTATCACCGGTGTCAGACTGAAATAAGTTGAAAAACAACTTTTATAAGCAATCCCAAACACCCCCTAAGGATAGTGTTATATTTATCGAAGAAATCAAATAATAATTCTGTTTCTATATGGTTTTTTTAAGGGTAAATTGCATAAAAAAGTAACGTATTTTAATTTGATTATATTTTGGCTAACGTATTTTCAAAACTTTTATTTTGGTACCTAAGATGTAAAATTTTAAACATTTAAGTATCCGGGTAACCAGTTGAAGACTAATTTTAGATTTAAAAAAAATATATGTCACTAACCACGTCAGCAAATAATACTGAGTTGGATATCACATCACTTTGTCACATTAACATGATAACCGGTTAATGCTTCAACCGGTTAATTGGGTACTTAGATGTTTAAAATTTTACATTTTAAATATCAAAATGAAAGTTTTAAAAATACGTTACTCCAAATAGGAATCAAGTTAAAATACATTAATTTTTTTTGAAATTTATTTTTTTCTTTTAAAAATAAAAGCTTCCGAGAAAAAGAGAAAGACGACAAATTAAAGACTGGTAATCATCATTAATCATATTTGTGCTACCAAACAATTCAACCCGTGTGATAGAAAAAAAGATATGTATTTTTAATTTTTAATTTTTAATTTTTAATTTTTATTATTAATATTAATTCTTCAATTATATTTTTATTATTTATATTATATTATAAATATTTGATAAAACTTATAAAAATCATTTTTTTATGTATTAAGTATTGTTTATTTTTGCATATTATTTAAAACTTAAGATTACAAGTAGATTGTGCGTATGTACAACTTATTAAAGCTTCATATCTGAATTCGTGTAATTAACTACAGAAAAAATAATCAAATACAGGATAAACATCTCATTTTAAATATAAAAATCTAAATATAATTAGGATAATCATTGAGTCCTAACATAATACTTAATTATTATTTTTATAAAATATTATATTATTAAACCAAAAATAAATTATTTCATTATTAAACCAAAAATAAATTATTTCATTATTAAAGTTAAATTAAATTATATAAAAAAACAATCTTTTACTATATTATAAAGCATTTGACAAAAACTCTTAAAAACTATTTTTTATGCGTAAAATACTGTTTATTAATGCATATTACTTACAATTCAAGATTACAAGTAGATTGTGCGTAAGTACAACTTATTAAAGCTTCATATCTGAATTCGTGTAACTAATTACAGATAAACATAATCAAATACAAGATAAACATCTTATTTTAAATATAAAAAATCTGAAATATAATTAAGATAATCATTGAGTTTTAAGAGAATACTTAATTATTATCTTTATAAAATGTTATATTATTAAACCAAAAATAAATTATTTCATTATTAAATTTAAATTAAGTTATAATAAAAAAAATAAATTAAAGAAATTACATAAAAAAATAGAACTTTTAAATAGTTGATTTGATATTAACATTGATATATATTTTTTTTCAAACTTTGATGACATCTTCAAAATTATATTTTATCCAAAAATAAAATCATTATTTCTTTCTTAAAAACACATAAAATCGTATTACAACATCGACGAAGATAAAAAATAAAATAAAACATTAAAATCGAAATGTATCTTGTTACATTGCACGAGTACCCTTCTAGTAAATTATAATGTTGACTCATATTGATAGGTGCTTACCGGGTAAGCATTTATAGTATATTTATTTCTCCTTGTATACACGAACATAGTATATATATACACTTACATATTATATATATATATATATATATATATATATATATTACATATGCAAGTGAGGAAACCAGAATACAAGACCATTACACTCTTACAAAGCTTTTATTTGATATTTAGGGTTTCTCAGAGAAAGTAAAGATGGAAGATGGTATGATAGACTTGCCAAATTTGGTATTTGAAGAGAAAATTGGTAACAAGAGAGGAAGAGATGATGATGGTGAAGTTGAAACCAATATAGGGAGACTTGAAAAGAGGCCAAGTGGAATTTTGGGTGTTAACGGCAGCGGAGATGGCGGTGGCGATGGAGGAGAAGGCGGCGGTGATGGTGGTGGGATCATTGAAACTTTCATTTCAAATGTGTTTCACAAGAATGGAAGTGGTATAGAAGCCAAAGAAGATGAAGTTGATAGTCAAGTGAAAATCGATGTGTTTGATTTTGAAGTTGAAGACACCAGTGTAGATTTAGGCATCGACGGCGGCAAAGGTGGTGGTGGTGAAGAAGGAGAATCCGGTGGTGGTGGTGGGATCATCAACACCTTCATTTCAAATATGTTTAACCATAATGGAAGTGGTGGTGGTGATCATGGGATAAGTGATTTAAGTAATGATGTTGTAGAGAAAACCGAAAGATTAGGTGGCAATGGCGGAGATGGTGGTGGTGGTTGGACGGTTGATAGCTTCATTTCAAATGTGATTCACGACAACGGAGATCGAAGAAGGGAGGAGGAACCACAGAGTGGCGACGGTGAACCAGAGACTCTTGATGCAGAAAAGTTGACGAAGAAGAACGATACATCATCTGAGCCGCCTACTAAACATGTTCCAGGTATACACATTATCACTGCTTTTCTAATTACTTAGTTGCCGTATACCAAACACTTACTCGGGTAAGCGTTTATCAAGTCACATTACCTTACCGGATGAATATGGTAAGAATCAAGAATCTTACCCGGTATGAACGAGACAAGGACCATGAGTCTTACCCGGTAAGTAAGGACGATGATTCTTACCAGGTAAATTGTTTCATACGATGTCATTTTGATGGATTAAAATATTATCCGGTAAATAAATAATAGTGTTGTTTGGTAAACTTTACGGTCAAAATACTTATGTGATTGTTGTGTAAAAATATGGAACAGGACATCAATTAAAAATGAAGCCAGATGATTATTCTGAAAGAGTGTTTTTCCTAAACAACAACTGAAGCAGATTGCAACACAAAACCATGGAACTAATCCAACGGCAACCAAGCGTTTACTGAACTGATGATGTTGATCCTACCGCTGATTATTTTCGTTCATGTTTTTTACCAGCTTTATTGTTTGTTATGTATTTGTACTCGAAACAACATATAATTATACAACATATATTAGTAATCATTTTTAAACCTTTTTAATTATAATAAATTTCATTAATAATCTTTTTTAAATGTAAATATTTTTTTGGTATATTTGTTTCATTTTATAGATGTAAGTATTTTTTTTTCAAAAAATATTTAGGAACTTAATCGTTCAAAATATGTAAGTTTTAGAAGGTTTTAGACTTTTTCTTATTTTACCACATTAACCAGTTTTATAGGTCATAAAAATGTATCCAACAGGTTTTAGAAAGTCCAAAAAATTATTTAATAGATTTTGAAATGTCTAAGACTTATTTATTCCAAAAAAATATCTAAAAACTTAATCATTTCAAACATTACATTGTTTTTTTTTAGATTTTTCTCTTTATAAAATAACATAACCATTAAATAATATAAAAATAATTTACTTGGATTTTTGATATTTAATTGGTGGCGTTTGATGCGTATACAATAAAGAAATTTATCGAATGAAGTGAAAGTAGTTTTCTCTTTTTAAGATACAAGAGTCATGTGTAATAGATAAATAAAATGTTTAATATTATAATCAATGTTAGAATTCTTTAAAATGAAAATTTTATTGAAGATGAATGTAATTTATCTATATGAAGGTGTTTGAGATTGTTTATAAAAATAACTTATTGACTTATTCTGATTTAAGACCGGTAATAAGCATTTTTGAGTGTTTGCATAAACAGCTTATACCGATGCCAAACCAGTAATAAGTAGTTTTTGAAGAAGTTAAATCCTTCTAACTTATAATAGGTTGATAAGAACTTTTATAGAAAAACATAAGTTATTTCAAATAAGCAATCCCAAACATCGCATAACTTAACAAAAAATCAATTAAAACAGCAAAAAATATGACGGATGCCAAAGTAAATGTAAGACAATTGCCCATGTTCTATTTTTGTGAAGTATTTAGTGTAGTATTATTTATAGTTAATAATGATTTGTATTATATATATAAGCATTTGTTTTTCAAAAAAATTCAAGCCATTAATAAACATATATATTATTTCAGTTAGTTTTATAAATACATATTTTTATCAATAATTCATTTGATGTCATATCCAATCAACAAAATAAAATCATAAGGGTGGTGTTCGGTTGGTTTGAAGTTAGACTCTAAAGGTCAAAAGTGTCTGGAAGTTCCATTTTTCGAATCCAAGAACGAATAAAAATTCTCTTGTGGCCATGAAGATTCAAATGCGGTGACTCCGTACTACCCGCGAAGTAGATGGTTGTCCTGTGATTAGTCGGCTCCCATAACAAATTGGATATCCAGGTTAATAATGAAATAAAATAAAATTTTGAAATTAATTTTCTATTTAAATAATAGATTAAGTTACTTCGTCGTTACAAATAAAATTGAATGTAACGTGGAATTCACTCCTATCTTTATTTAGAGATTACATAATAGGTTATAAAGTGAATCACATATATAGTCCTATGTTTTGATATTTTTTATGGCTAGGGTCCATATTTATTATGGATTTGGTCCCGTTGGAATTCAATTTTTCATGAGCATGGTTTCTCTGATTAACATTGTTAAGAAACTTCGTTAATTTAAGTCAAAGGCTATTTTGGTCTTTTTTACTTGGGGGTTGTTTACCAACAATAGCTGCTGATAAGCGTTATCTGAAATAAAAGGTTTGATCAGAGTAAGCATCTATGTTTGGAGTAAGTGTTGTTTGTAAAAAATTGTTTACCAAGTATTCTGGAATTTTGTGCTGACTAATAAAAAAATGACCATTATAACCCTATATGTGATGAAGTGTTTAAACTGAAGCAACTATTTACCAAATTTTATGTATGAATAATTGTTGAAATGACAAAAATACAAATTACATAATTAAAATATATTAAAACGGGAAAATAAATTGAGTTTAAACGTAATAATTGTCGCAAAGATTTTAATTTGAAATATTAGACAATAACTGATTTGCAATCTGATCGCGCAAACTAGTCATGTATTCACTATCTTGATAACTCCACTGCATTTCATCGACTTCTATGTCATTGCTTCCTTCATGTTGTTCTTCATTGGCGTGTAAACATGGTATTCTCATCGTGTTCCATAAATAATTGGTCTTGGATATTGCATTTCCTTATAAAGTTATGAATCAACAAGCAATCACCACATCTTTCTATATTGAAAAAGGATAAGGAACCATTTGCTCCAGGATTGGAAATCTTGCTTTTAAGACACCATACGCACGCTCAATAACATTTCTAAGTTGTGCATTAGCATGACTGAACATTTCTTCTTTTGTTAATGCACGTCTACGTCGAAAATATGCTAACCAATACCTCGTATTGCGATACGGAGTCATAAATCCACGGGTACAAGTATATGCGGCATCACAAAGATAATATTTATTTGTAATTACATCTAGAACTTAAAAAATATGGATTAATAATAATCTATTAATGTTAATAAAATGATACTTACTTGATGAAGGAAACGGAAATCCTGAAGTTGGGTTAAATGCAACTTCCCTCAAAACTCTTGAATCATGTGCAATGTCTTCCCTTCCAGCCTATACAAACGTGAATATCATATTAAAATCACATATGGCTAAGACGTTTTGGTAGCCTTCCCCTCTTCCTCTTCCTTTATACCTTGTTTGTTGATCACTAGGCACAACTGCATGTACCAGGGTTCCATCTAGTGCACCTATAGCCCCTTTTAAAAAACATCAACTATAAGAAACTTGTAAAAATATAAAAATAAAAAAAATTATCAAATCAATAACATAAATCATACCGGAAATATTTGTTTGAGGTGCCTAAATCTTTCTGATGTATTTGATGTTCCATCAACCGATGTTGGCCCTACTACCTCTCTTGCGAATTACATCATTCGTCTCAATACTTCATGAAAACAATTATGAATAGTCCGTGTAGAGTGTTGAAATCCACGTTTAACCATGTGAAAGCGTTCATTGTGAGCAACAATTGTCAAAAACATCGTCATCTTCTCTTCAACGCTTATTTGCCTACTTGATTGCAACCAATTTTTTTGTTTAAAATGGTCGCATAGCATTATAAAGGCATCACGAGATAAACGCATCAATTAATGACATTGCGTATTGGATCCACTTAATAATTCTTGTGTATACGCATGTCCAGTGAGAACCGAAGTGTTATCTCTCACCCTCTCTATTCGTGTTGAAGCTCTTCTTCTCAAATACCAATATACAATAACCACAATCAGAATAATATCATTTTCATCCATGTATGACCTTGCATATAAAACACAAAATAACAGCAAGTTTAAACAAATATTCCGTTAAATTGAAATAGCCATTTATTCATATTATATCAATCATAATACCATCCAAACAAAACATTCTAAAAAAACATCTAAAAAAGATTGTTCAAAACAAAACGTCACCAAACTAAAATAAACCGAGCTTACCACCTGTAAATTTAACCCATCCCTTACACCTCTCCTCACTCAAGCGTAACCAAATTTTCCTATAGTCGGTGCTTTGGTTGAATATGTAAAGTGTTATGTCATACAATGGAGTTTGCTCCCACCCAAGTGTTTCCAACTTATCTATGCAATGATCCATCTCATCCTCCCCTGGTGGTTCGTTCAAGATCTGTTTAACATGTGTCACAACTCTTGCTAAATCATCCTCATTTTCCAAATGTTGTTTTCCTTTTTGATTTTTCCTTTGAGGTTGGGGACGAAAAACAATCTCTTCTTCCGAAGGAAGTGGTTCTTGTGTTAGATCATAAAAGTCTTGTGGGCCATAATATTCAACAATTTCAGGAGTCACACTAGAAGGGTTTGGAACAGTTGCAGTTGGTCCCCAAGTTCCAACACCGGTGGAAGCCACACCATCAAACGATTGAATACAAAGTTGAGGAAAGAGAAGAGGTGCAGTCCGTAACTTCTCAACAAATTTGTTTTGTTGTTTATAAAAGATTTATAAGTATATATAAAAGAAGAATTTAAGAAAATAATCTTAATAGAAAAAGATAAAACGTGACCTTCATTTCTATTTGTCATTCCTCTTCTCATAGATTAAACATGTTTGTTGATGCATCATAAACATTACCCTTCTTGTTTCTTAACTTTGCCCATGCTCCATACTTTCCTTTGAGGTAATCATAATGGTTTTTCATTTGTCGTTGTTCTACAACAAAATTATGATTCTTTTGTAGCACTTCTGCTACATTCTTCCAAGAAACTGCCTTAAGGCTACCCTCTTCTCGTCAATTTACGGAGATCTCATGCAAACAAGACTCGATAAATGTTTTCACCACATTTTCTTTTTTCCAGTTAACCCTAGGATTTTTTGATTGTGAAGATTCGCCAACATTTGTCATCATATCGAAAACATTAACCATCATATCATGATTATTTCAAAGGTGCATGTCTTGTAATCCAAATAATTAATGGTTGTTTGCTTCAAGTCCACAACCATAATTTGTCACATTACCAAACACTTACCAGTACGCACTTACCGGGTAAATTTTTGCATACAATGTCGTTTTGGTTGACTAAAATCTTACCCGGTAAGTAAATAATAGTGTTAAAGTTTACCGGTAGGTACCTATCGGGTAAGTGTTTGGTAAACGGCCCCTAAATTAAATCCTTTCAACCTGAACTTTTCGCACAAATTCTTAGCAAATGAGAAAAGAAATGATGTAAAGAGAAGATCCCTTACTTAAGCTAGAAAATGCTCAAAGTAAGAATTAGGTTTAGAGAGTGAGTTGCGCGCACTCTGCATGGAGAAGAAACACTTCTATTTATACCCAATACATTAAATGAACATTTAATGCAATATGGTAGGGTTAGAGTGCGTGTCAAACCTTAAGAGGAAGGCTTGTCCTTTGCCACAGTGAATAGTACAAAAAACACTATTTGTGGGCAGACATCCCTACTTAAAGTTGGTGGACAATAGAGTCGACTTCGGCTCCGTACCGTACCAACTTTTATAAGGGTATGGGTTTGTCCTTTGTATGCATAAGGACAAGACAACAACAATCGTGCTAAGCAAGCTTCCTTTGATCGCTGAATGCTGGAATAACCTGAAGGTCTCTTCAGCATTCGCTGAGGCTTGAGCAGTCTTCAGACATATGTAGACGAGCTTGTAATCACTGAGTAACGATTCAGATCACGTACTCGCCAGTCTCTAATCTTCAGTTTCAGTCTTCGACGTTCGCTGAAGGTTCTTTGGTGTGAGTGTTGTTTTCTTGAAGTATCGCTGTCTCTGATCAAATTACAATACAAGTTCTTCAGCGATCACTGAACATGTTCAGTGATGATCGCTGGAACTGAAAAGACAGAAACATAGATACAACGTATAAGTGAAAAGGGATTATTATCAAATTACTGAGAGAGAGGATCAACAATCTCCCCCTATTTGATGATAACAAGACAACATACAGAAAGTTGTTTTATCAAATAATAGTAAGGAAAAGTTACACATAAAGTACATGTCCTTTTTTACTATTTTAGGATCTTTTTCAGTGAGTCAGTCTTTGCTTGAGAATTTTTCTTAAGTTATATCAAAGAGAAAATTACAAGTATGGAGACTGAAACTGAAAGCTTATTCACTGACTATCAAGCTGTTAATAAATATCTATGTGCTCATTGATTAATAGGATAAAATGTTCACTCGACTAAACCTTATGTAAGGTGCATTGGTTAGCCTCATAGTAAATCTAAATCAGGTTCCATATCCAACAGACCAACACATATTCTACCAAGGATTAATGGTTGGAGTTCCTCCTTTTCTCATTTATAAATAACTTAGCAATGTGCATTGCCTTGTAACCACATAGATGGATCATGGATCCTTTCGCAATGCTTTAATTATCTCATAATCTCACATAGAACAGTGAATTGGTTCCTTTGTTGTTATATTAAAGTCAGTTACGGTTCATCAATCGATGAATGCACTTGAGTCATGCATGAAGCCAACATATTGAAAGGAAAAATTAAGGATAAATGAGAAAATGAGGAACTCCAGATTCAATCTTGCCTGGAATACCATCATACTGTCATTGATACTATAAGAAATGAGAAAGGAAGCAAGAAAGAAGTGTAGTACATCTCAGATAAGTGATTCCAAGGAAATTAAGGGTAGGAGGGTTAATATCTATTTATGAAGTTGAGGGAATTAGCTGTAGAACTTCCTTGTTTAGCATAGCATAAAATTGTATACATAGATGAGGATGAATTGTAGACGACGTAACACTATAAACAATATAATTGTTCCCTAAATAAAGAAGCCCTAAATAGTTCAACGGTAACAAATCATTACTCATCAAATAAAAACCCTAATCTTGAAGACCTTAGACATAAATGAATGGTAATGACGTACCTGAAATTGAAGATGGAGTCTGATTAGAGCGTATTGCCGATGATAAACAGAGGAAGGCGAACGAGAGAATAAGGATTGAAAACAGGAGATCGATGAACTCTAATGACGAGTTCTGCAGCTTGATTGCTTCTGAAACATGGATCGATTGTTCTTGAAAGGATGAAGAATGCGATTGAAATAGGGGGAATGAAGGATAAAAAGGGAAAAAAAATCTGCACCATATCTCTGACTGCGATAAGGATGGTAAACCTTGCTGACCAATTATTGTCGGGTCAGAGGAACGGTCAGACCCACTTTTCATAATAAGAGATGAGTAAACATGCCACTTCTTATCAAGGTAAGAGGCTCTTATTCAATAAGTGTCAATAAGAAGCAAGTAAACAACCCCTTAGTCTTTTTTGTCTTTTTCCTATTAAAAATACAAAGATATATATATATATATATATATATATATATGTATGTGCGGGTATACATACATACATACATACACATACAAAGCCATTGACACATCCATTCCCCCATCCCCCATGAAAATAATATACACACACACCCAAATGTCTTATTCGATGAGATTATTGATATGGAACAAACAAACATGTATAAGAAAAGTGGTTGAGAGAACGATCATTTCCACGTTCTACTTAAAGATAAGATCCCTCATGTCGCCTCTCTTCTACAGCCACCATAGATCATCTCCTCCCCTTCCTTTCTCTCTCTCTCTCTCTCTCTCTATTGTCTATGGTTCTCTATGTGCAGTGTGTGTTGTATGTGTGTGATATGTGTTTATTTCAGAGGGAAGGGGGTCATAGTGGATGGGAAGAAGATGGCTGCCAGTGCCAAATACATGATGTAACATCCTGATTTTTGTCCTAGTTGAAGAAAGTGTTAAACCGAATGATCCAGTAAAGAAAAGCTAATTATGGATCTTGACTACAGTGCCATGAGATATTGACATCTGTCACAATAGCACCCATGGTACTGAGAGTATGTTCATCTCAACTATTGTGTCATGCGGTTGTGACATATGTCACGATAGCACCAGTGATACCGAGTGTTTGTTGGTCCTGATGATTGTGCCATGAAATAATGACACTGGCACAATGTATGAACCAGATCTTTGGTGAGGTGAAATCCCAAGTCCCATATGTATTTCACCATAAGAATAGTTTAATTAAGTATTTTGAAGTTGGATTATATTGGGTATCATCTTTTAGGCAAGAAACGGGCTCAAACTGGTGAAAAGTAGGAAAAACTATCGGTATGGGTCATGGGATAGTGTCCAACGACAGTTCCATTAGGACCAATAGCATGTCAAGGTCTCTTAGGGAGAAAGGAAGCCTTGGTACAATCCGGGCGATAGTGACATGGGCACAATCGCCTATCACTATCGCAGGCGACATGCATTGCTTAAAATTAGGATTTTCTTCATTTAGCCATAACTTCTTTACCTCTACTCCGTTTTGGGCGATTCAAGTTGCGATGCATTCGTACTCAAAGCTCTTCAATATAAAAACAATGAGGATTGGAGTTTTCTCAAAGAGATAGGGTTCTAATAAGTTGAAAGGTAAGCTTTTGGGGTTTTTGCACCATGTTCAGGGTTTGATTCATGAGTCTAATTTGGGGGTTGCTTTTGGTGTATGTTGGGTTTGTTATGACCTAGATGAAGGTCCTAGTGATAGATGTTGTAGAGCTGAAGCTTTCACCAAAGGAAACTCAAGTTGTGGAGTAAAACCTAGATTTAACCTAAATCTAGCAAAGTGAGTTCAAGTTACTTTGTGAAAACTATGTACATGCCAAATGTGTATTTTGAAGTATAAAAGTGTTATATTTGATGTTTATCAAATGTGTTGAGTATTTGACGAAATTTGCATATTTGGTGAAATTGGGTAAATAAATATTGTAAAATGCCTATATTTAGGTTTTTTGGACATTTTTCATATATATATATATATATATATATATATACACACACAAACACACACATCAAGATTTCTTCAGATGATTTACTGTATGAATTGAAATTATTTGATATAAATTCATTTTGGTGTATTTGGTTTTCTAAACTGTCAGGAAAATACATATTTTCGTGTTATGAAGCATTATGGAAAAATAAGAAGATGATTTCATTTGGTCTCAATCAATTATAGGTCTTTGAGTTAATCATGCATTTGGAGCATGTGTTTGCATAATCGTTGGGTCAATACATTTTATTTTATAGTCAATGAAATTGTTGAGCTCTTGACTCGGTTTTGACTTAAACGAGTCTTGGGGAACATTTGTCCAGTCTAATTTGCTCTATGTCGAGCTTTCGAATTATATGCAATTATGACATAATTATATAATATATTACACGTTTTGAGTGCACTAGTTATTTAGTTGGAGTAGTGTAATTTTATGGCTAGAATGCAATGGATCTATAGACATAGAAGTCGGTTTTATATGATATCTCTGGGATGATATTCCACATTTATAACTTGAAATAGGCATTAGTTCTTAAGATAGGCGATAAGGTGTGGACTCTTGAAGTCGGGCATCAACCAATGATCATATAGTGTAATTTCCAAGTGAATTATTTATAACTTGAAATAGGCGTCGGGTCTTAATAGGCGACCAGGTGTCGACTCTTGAAGTCGGGCATCGGCCACATGATCATATAGTGTAATTAGAGTCCTCCTAGTAGTTTGGTCTATACGAGGAGATCATATGAAAAATGTAAAATTAGCGTAACTCGGATAATAAAGTTCTCAAGGTAAAGACTCGAGGAGTTGAACTTGGTGGCTCCATAAGCGAAAGATTCAAGAAGTTGAGTTTGCTAATTTAGTTATCCAAATGTGATGCTTATATAACATTGGATTGTGGCTAACTTTTGTGTTCTGTCATCTTCGGATATTTTATACCCTTCCAAGGGTAAGCGTGAGTTAATTTTATAAATAACTTGTTTTTAAAGCTGTTTTTCCTTCCAATATTTTATAGCTTATTTCTTGGTCGTGTAAGTATTGGGTTCTGGTTGTGTATAATTGAGTATTCTGTTAATGAGTTTCCATCAAGAAATGATGGGGTTCGGGGCTTTTACGATAAAGATATTTCAATTACGAAATTTTGATTTAAACCAACTGTCTTTTGGTTTTACCATTTCATAATTATGGTGAAACTGCTTGAACTCACTAGGCGTTAAGCCTAACCCTTTTTCTTTGTCGGCATGTGCATCAGGTCCTCACTGCAGAAATAGTACTACTGACACTATGAAAAATTGAGTGCTAGTTAGAGGCATGAGAAGTAAGTTGCAAATTGGAGACGTCTTCCGCATTTGGAGATAACGACTTTGTTGTGTTTTTGTAGCACCCGACCTTAATACTTGGTTTACCAATTGTCGATGTTGAAATTCTAGTTTTAATATTCAAGATAATTCAAGTATTTGATTATAGAAAAAGTTTTACCCCTTTATTTGATGTATTATTAGAAATTTTAAATTAGTCGTTTTTTCTAGAATTAAGGGTATTGCATGTGGAAGACAAACACATGTGGGAGGCGACGGGAAGGGAAGTGGTTTTGGTAGACAGTCCCAATTTCGAATATCTATTTGGATCCCTCATATATGTATGTAAGGATGTATGTTTATAATATATATACATATATATATATATATATGTATGTATGTTTATATAGGTGGAAGTTCAAACGAGAACACTTCCATTTTATAAGAACGCGAGAACACCTTTATCACATGTGATAATACACCTGATGGGCCCTGGTGTGCTGCAGATGATGTGTCCTACGATTTAGGTTGTGTGAAATGTCGTCTGCGCCTATGATTTAGTACCACATATGAGGGATTATAGTATAATATCAAAAACACCCTTATCACATGTGATAATATATGTGAGGGGGCTTAGTGGTGTAAGTGCGACTTGGCCCGCGACCTAGATCGCGCCAAAAGTCGTGCGGGTCTCTTATTTAATATCATATATGATGAAATATAGTATCACATTTGATTGTCTATAGTAAAAGAGTGTTTTCGCTTTCTCATAAAATGAAGGTGCTTTTGTTTGAATCATTTCCTATATATATATATATATATATATATATATATATATCTATTATATTTCAAGAAAAAGACAAAAAATGTGTAAAAAGACCAAGATGCCCTTTAACTTAACTGTGTTAACAAAGTTTCTTGATGGTGTTAGTCGAGTAGACCATAATAGTGACATATTGAATACCCAAAGGGAAAAATTGATAATAAGCACTATATGGTGACCCTGGTCATCATAAACATAAAAAAAAGGGGACCAATATAGTCCCTCATGTGAGGGGCACATAACTCACTTAACAAATCATAGACTAACGACATTAAAGGGAGGGACTACATTGGCCGTGAAACACAAAAAAATTGGATCACGAGTGTAATTTATGAGTTTGAGGGACCAAAACCAGAAATTAGTCATATATAAGGGACCAGGAATATAATCCACTCTATAATTACATGTTGAAATCTCTAAATGGAGCAGAGTTAATTGTAAATGTTTTTAAAAACTTTTAACTTTGTTTGTATGTTTTAAGAATTATAAAAAATGTAAGAGATGTTTCAATTAAATACATAACAAAAATATAATAAAATATTGAGTAAATTACAAAATTTGTCCATGTGATTATTGAAAAATCTAGATTGGGTCCCCAAACAAAATAATTACATGTATGGCCACTGATACGCACTATTTTAGTGCTTAAATACTCATTTTCTCTTTATGATTAGGTAAATTTTTCTTTTATATCTCAACCTTAAGTCATTTTCTTAACTTATTTTCCATTTAATTATTTCATGGATCTAAGAGTTATAGTTCACCTGTTTTTACACTTTGGATAGCTTAAATGGATGTTTTTGGACAGGTTTTGTAAACTGCAGCTAATGCTAGCAGCATTAGAACATAACTAAAGACGAAAAAACTTAAACGAATGAGCCAAGGGAAGGATAGCTAAAAGACGACTTTTTTGGACTTAGAAGCTTCCTTCAAGGTGATTTGCCTGAAAATTTATTTAGTCTATTTAGTATTTGAGGAGAAGCTTTTTGAAGATTATCCATTTGGCTCTAAAGTAACCTTTAAAGAATTCTCTCTAAGTTTGTTAAGTTTCTATACTTTACACTCTTTATTTTAAGTTATTTAATTTCCGCTCTTTAATTTATGTTATGTACATTCTGCTACTTACTTTCAGTATTTAATTTTCGCCATTTACTTCTATGTCTTTACTTTCAGTCATTTATATTATCCTGCAATTTATTTCCGTTAGGGCTGTA
This sequence comes from Cynara cardunculus var. scolymus, assembly GCF_001531365.2. Classification (NCBI taxonomy): domain Eukaryota; kingdom Viridiplantae; phylum Streptophyta; class Magnoliopsida; order Asterales; family Asteraceae; genus Cynara; species Cynara cardunculus. The sequence goes on along the minus strand of NC_037536.1, from coordinate 7,486,367 downwards.
AACGAATCGAATGTTCAGCAAACTGTTCGTGAACCGTTCGGCGGGAAGTTCGTTTATGTTCGTTTATTTAATAAATAAATGAACATGAACAATTTTTTTTGTTCGTTTAGTTAAATGAACGAACATGAACAATAGTCTCGTTCGTTCATTTATGTTCGTGAACGTTTGTTTATGTATGAAATTTAATATATAATCTTTTATTTATTTACTTTGAATTCAAATAATATTTATTTATGTTCGTTTATGTTCGTTCGTTTAGCATGTAAAAGAACAAACATAAACGAAAACGAACGAACATAAACGAACACTAACACACCTGATTTCTAAACGAACGAACACGAACACAAAGATTTTCGTTCATGTTCGTTCATTTGTTCGGTTAAGTTAGACGAACAAACGTGAACAAGCCCTTGTTCGTGTTCGTTTGGTTCGTTTACAACCCTAATTTCCATAATAAGTAGCTAATTTTATTAGCTTGAGTGTGAGACGAAAATGTGAGATTTTAAATCAAAAGAAAGTAGACATTGTTTCGCAATAACAACGTTCGACTATTTCATTTCAAGTTTCATAAAACCAATGACATTTCTTGACGAGTTGATCACTTTGAAAGTGTTAAAAGTGTCGTGGTCTTAGAGATATGCCACTGAATGCATGTAAGCTTGAATGATATAACAAATAGACTTGAGAGAGTTGTTGACAAAGAAATTTGTCATTTATATTTTTCAAACCGATTGGTTCTCGACGAGTTGGTCGCTTGTTAAAGTGTTAAAGTGCAGTTGATTCAGAGATGAACTACTTGAAATTGGTTTATAAATAATGAAATCCAATTCCATTCTAAATCCTACAAACCAAACACACTATTCATTTCAAGTCCCTTCAAATACAAATCCCTCAAAATCCAAATTTCTTCATTAAATCCAGATCTCTCAAAAACAATTCTGTAAACCAAACGAACCTTTAGGTTTATGATGTTCTGTGTGATTGAACGACATGTCCCGTGTAATCGAACGAGCTGCACATGTCCTGGGCCAGGCCTATACATTATTGTATTAACATTAATCCGGTTGGGCCTGGTATCCGAACAAAATAGCTGGGCCGGGTTCTCTAAAGTAAAAACAGACCTAACTTGCTGACCGGCCGGCCCAATTAGAAGCCCACAGATGAAATAGGTTTGCAAGGTATATAAACATACGATCTAGGGTTTATCAGACCAAAGCTTTAAGAAGATTGTGGGGGCGCGGCAGTGAGTTGCAGACAAAAGGCGCAGTCTAGCCGGAGAATTCCACCGGAGATTTAGATCTCCCCAAAGACACCGCAGCCATGGTATTGCTTATGTTTCTTTCTTCCGACTGGTTCTACTTGTACTCTATGTTGTATTGGAAATTCATATGCATATTAAGTTTATTGTAATGTGCGTACATTGAAATGATAATTTGTTTGCATTTTCTGATTATTCGATTCTGATTTTGTTTCCTAGGGTTTTGCCATCGCAGCGTTGTGTCTTGTGTTATACGATTTGATTCGCATCTATTAGATGATGTACAGTTTCACCTGTTTTCTTTGTTATTTTTGCAGTTTTTCATTATGGCTGTTCTGTTTGTTATTTATTTCTTCGTTCTTCTTTGATGATTTTGTGTACGCAGCTCTTATATTGTTATTTGTCTGCCAAAATCATTTCGATTGGAACTTAATTTTCGATTTCTTTGGATTTGCTGTATTAGTTTTTGAAATTAGTTGGCATGAACCGTTTGGAAGTGCAGAAAATCGGATATTTGTTTATCTTAATGATCTTGCTAGTAATAGAGCCTTTATTAATGCAAGTTGCAATTAAGATAAACATGGTTGTAATGTTGCTGTAAGCAGTTTGATGCTTATGTGCTTAGCTTTGCAACTTTTGTAGCAAAGAACTTCTGATTGAGAACTTGTTATTTTAATGATTGGACTTGGCTAACAAATTTGGTGTAAAAATGGTGGAATGTATTGGAAATGAAGTACTGTTTACACCATTTTGGTGCAGTGAAATGGTGGAATGTATTGGAAATGAAGTACTGTTTACACCATTTTGGTGCAGTGAAATGGTGCAAGCGATTCAACATGATCTTAGCCAACAATTATTTTTTTTGTCTTGTAGGCTAGGGGTTTGAAGAAACATATGAAGAGGCTCAATGCGCCGAAGCATTGGATGCTTGATAAACTTGGTGGTGCTTTTGTAAGTTTATCTTCTTCTGTCTTTGAAATTTGCTTTTTTTTTAGTTGTCACTTTTCTAACTTTGGATCTCTGTTTCAAAGGCTCCTAAGCCATCGTCAGGACCTCACAAATCTAGGGAGTGCTTGCCTTTGATTCTCATTCTCCGTAATAGGTTGAAGTATGCCTTGACATACCGTGAGGTGATTTCCATCTTGATGCAAAGACATGTGCTTGTTGACAACAAAGTCAGGACTGACAAGACCTACCCAGCTGGTTTCATGGGTTAGTATACTTGCCCACTTTTTGCTATCGTTGTTTTTCATGAAAATAATAGTAATTCATATATTTGCATGTATCTTGGTTTGTGATGGGATTAAGGTAAAATGTTACATACTTCAGTTTACATAGAGAAGTAGTTGATTGGAGAATTCTGGTTGTGGTGCTTGGCACTTAGCTGAGATGCGTATTTCAGTTTATGAAAGGCTGTAATCAATTGGAAAGATTCTTATGCATTTGTTTAGTGTTGAAGGTTGATTGCTTGTAAGATTATAATTCACTTGCACGAGACTTGATGAATCAACACTCATTAATTTTAGTCATAAACTTCATATGGTTTCTTTATTCATGATATTGTTTGGGTTGGATGAACGGTAGAAGGCGGCTTTCTGACAAACATTTGTTTTGTGAATGTAGTTTCTTATGCCAGCTTTCTGACTAACATTTGTTTTGTGAATGTAGTTTCTTATGTGTTGCTTTCTGTTTGTAACAGATGTTGTTTCTATTCCAAAGACCAATGAAAACTTCCGTCTTCTCTATGACACAAAAGGTAGATTCAGGCTACACTCAATCAGGGATGAGGAGGCAAAGGTTAGTGTTCTATAAGGAGCTTTAGTTTTTGAAGTTGGTCAACCAATTGAAGCATTAAATTTGATATAAATGTGATTCTTGAGTTCTGGCTTCTATTTGTTGCGAGGTGAATGTTTTTAGTTTTTTCTTAGTTTTAGTTTGTTATCTGTTATCACATGATATTTTTTAAAGTGAGATAGATAATTTGGTTGCTTTTTAAGTGATAGATTTTGTTTCTCAATTTGTGGTGCAAGTATCAACTAAGGAAACCTTCTTTTTGCAGTTCAAGCTATGCAAGGTTCGTTCAGTCCAGTTTGGCTCAAAGGGCATTCCTTACATCAACACATATGATGGCCGAACCATCCGCTACCCAGACCCTCTCATCAAGGCCAACGACACCATTAAACTTGATTTAGATTCAAACAAGATTGTTGATTTCATCAAGTTTGATGTGGGAAATGTTGTTATGGTGACTGGTGGACGAAACACAGGCCGTGTTGGAATCCTTAAGAACAGGGAAAAACATAAGGGCAGCTTCGAGACAGTTCACATTCAGGACGCTACTGGCCATGAGTTTGCCACCCGTTTGGGAAATGTGTTCACAGTCGGAAAGGGTACAAAGCCGTGGGTGTCTCTTCCCAAGGGTAAGGGTATCAAGTTAACCATCATTGAGGAGGCTAGGAAGAGGCGGGCTGGCCAAGATCCTGTTGCCTAGATTGCGTTATTTGGTGTTCTGTTCTTGCAGGTTTGTGGGAAGTCCTTTTTCTTGCTTTAAGTATGGTACAATTTTGAACCTATGTTTTGATGTTACAAGTTATGTGAGACTCTTCGTTAGTTAATTTTATTACAAAATGGTTAACTTTTCTTAAAATGCATCCATACTTGAATGCTTATTTTGAACTTGTAGGTGACTCTTGCCTGCCATTTTGTTTGCAATATTCTATGTAATAACTGCTTTAAACCTTTTAGGTTGAGCCCCTCGTGTTGCGACATTAGGTTAAATTTTCTTGTCATTAATATAGTTGTTTTTGGATGGCCTTGTTCTGCACATAACTAATTTTGTGGTGGACCACATTTGACAGTCGGACAAACCATGGTTATGTAGGGACTCGAACCGGTGACCAAAATATCCAAGGTTTTATGAAATTGGGTTTGAGTTTTTAGTGGACATGGTCAATTTTTGCAAATGCTGCTGCCCATTTCAGTCTTGAGTGATAAGATGTATGCTTTTTGAAAATAGAACCGTGAAAGAATGCAAATAAATTACCATAATAAGTTAAGGGGTTGTTTGGTTGAGGGTAGAATGGGATGAGAAATGAGAATTATGATATATAATTATGTTTGGTATAATGTAATGTAATGCATGATTACTTAAAAGTGAGTGACCATTCAGACGTTCATTGAGCACTTTTTATCATTTCTTATTATACTCGATTCATTATTCCCATCTGTTACCAAATGCTCCCTTAAAGGAACTCTGTTTCTTAATTGTGAGTGGGTATTTTGAGTTGGCTTATGCACAATTAACGAGAGCTCTGAAGTTCCATATCTTATTTGTTAGTTGATTTAATCCCTAAAGATTGTTCATATATCAATTCATAATTACATTTTTTCTTCAGGAAAAGTTTCGAAAAACCCAATGTCCGTTTTCCATATTGTCTAACACGTTGTAGGCGCCTGATATTGATCTCTCTCTTTTTCATCTATTTTTATTTATCTATCACTTACATGTAGTTTTTTTGGATTAAAATGATATAAGTAATCAATTTTTTATAAGTTTAGTAGTTTAATTTATTGAAAAAATGTTCAAAGATTTAATCATTTAAAAATGTAGTTTATAGATTTAAATCATTCAAAATGAAAAAATTTAATTGTTTTTCATTGAAAACCTAATTTAGGGCTTTAAAATTAGTGAGTTTAATGATTTTTTCATTAAATAAATAAAAATTAATTATTTATTCAAAATAAAATAGTTTTCTTAAATTTTTAATTTTTTTGATGGTTGGAAAAGTAGGTGTTTTACCTTTTTTTTGTGTGCGTTAAAAATGGCGGCAGGTAAACCTAGAATAAGGTTTGGTAAAGGGCACATGGTGCATTACTTACCATTTTGCCACTATCCTCCTAGTCAACTCATATAAATTTAATTATTCATTTTATTTACCTGTTACCCATTTGATGTTACATGAATACATATTTGCTCATTATTGGTTTCTGAAAACATAACATTAACGTTACATATTTATATTATATTATAAAATATTTGACAAAAATTCTTAAAAACCATTTTTTATGCACGATGTATTGTTTATTGATGCATATTACTTAAAATTCAAGATTACAAGTAATTTTACGTAAATACAACTTATTAAAGGTTCATATTTGAATTCGTGTAACTAACTCTAAATAAACATAGTCAAGATAAATATTTTATTTTAAATATAAAAAATTTAAAATATAATTAAGATGATTCTGTTTAATTATTATATTTATAAAAAATTATATTATTAAATCAAAAATAAATTATCTTGTTATTAAATTTAAACTAAATTACAATAAAAAGTTGAATTAAAGAAGTTAGATAAAAAATGAGAATTATTAAATAGTTACTTTGATACTAACATCGATTTATTTTTAATTTCAAATTTTTATGTTATCTTCAAATTTATATTTCATTCAAAAATAAAAACATTATCGTTTGCTTAAAACCACGTAAAATCGTATTATATCGATAGAGACAAAAAATAAAAATTAAACATTAAAATGAAGATTTATCTCGCTGCATTGCACGAGTACCCTCTAGTCATTTTCTAATAAATGAAATTTGAGTTGAACACCCTTTATAAAAGCTATACTTAATTGTTGGATTGTATCAAAAATATGCTTATACTTTTATTAGTTTTGATCATTTTTCCAAACACACCTTCCTTAAAACCTTTGACTTCCCCTTCATCCTCTCTATCTCTTTCACTCACACCCAACCTTCGTTTTCTTCTCTCTCCCCACTCAACCAATGATAGTAACGAGGGAGACCGCTCTTATCTATTGACATTGTAAATGAACCATGATTGAATACAAAAATTGTCCATTTGCATAAGTGGTAACAAAACGTCACAGGGTATCAAATACCACCGACCAACATCTAACATCCTCTTCAATATAGGTTTGTTTTCTATAACTTCAGATGCTTTTGGAGGTGTTTCAGGAAAAAAAATAGTACTCTACTTGCTATCACGTGGTTGTCATGTGGGAAACACTCTTGAAAGAGAGTAGAAAAGAGAAATTAAGACAGAAGGAACTAATAAAACATGGTTCGATACAACGGTGCTCGTTAAGATAAGCATAGAAACTCAAATTCGCTATTAATAATTAGCAATGGGATAAAAATAGATGATGACATCACTTAAATTCTTACAAACACAAAGAACCAAGAGAAAATCCAACAAACCGTTTGACTTATTGACCCCATCACCACCTAATAATTATTTATTTGGATTAGAATCTTGAATTACAAGAACAATTGGGCAAAAAATGCCAAGGACTCAAATCCTTCATATATTCAATTTCAAGCTAATGAGCATATGCTCTCACCTCAAGAATCAATTTTCCTTTTATGGGATGAAATCCAATTAATCACATATAAAAATATGTCTATATTGGGAAAGTAATTTGAATCATTAGGCTTCTTGTCTTGTAGGGTGTTACCTTCTTTCTTGTCCCTTATTATTTGTGTTGTAGCATTGAAATATATATATATATATATATATATATATATATGTATATATGTATGTTATATATAAAAGATACATATATAAATAAGAGTGAGTAGGGGTGAGTGAGGTGGTGAAGTTGAATCAGAGTTGTGGAGAATGGGAAGGTGGAAGGGCTGGTATTGCTTCAAATTCACAAACTCTTTTCTCTTATCAACAAAAGGCCTACTATTCAAGTTAAAATCATGCATCACAAACCAAGCTAATGGTAAAGACACTAGATCATTCTCACTCCTCTCTCATCCTTTTTTTTTTTTTCTCTCTCTCTCTCTCTCTCTCTCTTATATATGTATGTGTGTATGTGTTTTCGTATGTGTCATGAATGTGTGTCTAAAGGGCGGTTTACTAGTTGCTTACCGCTTCTTACTTGGTAAGAGGCGCTTACCCAGTTAGAGATGCTTGTGTTTGACAAACCCTCTTTATCGATCCATTGATGCTGACCTGGTAAGGTAAGGTAGAGACTCTTATTCAGTTGGAGATTAGTGCTTACACTAATTTGTGTCGTTAAACGACTCCTTAACATGCACAAATGTCTGTCCATTGAAGATTTGATTGGGAGCAAGAAAAGTTAGCATTGGATCCATGTTCACTAAAGTTGAAATACCCTTCCTAGTGGCTATAAATTAAGGGGTGTGGAAAAAAACTGAGCATAGATCATCAAGCCTTCCATTAGGGTTGAAGACCAAATTAGTGTGATCGGAAAAGTTGAATCCTTAGGGATTTAATGGCCTAAAAAAGAGCTTAAAGGAGCCCAACCAAAAGAACTAGTTGACGTTGAAAAACGTCCTATAAATTTATCGTAACACTTTATATAGGAAGAACAAATATGTGGTCCTATAAATTTAAGTACTATAAAACAGTGTATGTATACTTTTGCAATTCCGGTATATCCTATAAGTTTGATTTTGTTTAGTGTTTATCTGTCTAACATTCTAATGGTAATTGCAGGGCACAAGAATGGGTTGATGAGTCTTTACAAAGACATGGAGGCTTGTGGAGGATACGAAGATATACAAGTGATGTGGGAGATGATTCATTCTTCTTCAAGTGCCAAAAACATCAAAAGGAACGATAAACCTCCTTATTGGAGATATTCTTTCGCTACAACTTAGAATTTTTCTCTTGCCATTTTACAGTTTTCTTTATTCAATACGTGTGTTAATTTTTACCGTCATAAGTATTATTTATCTAAAATAAATTATCAAATTCTTAAGAATCGAGATAGTATATAAAACTTCCACCACCATGAACACGTAATTAGAGATAGATCTTGATCCAAAGAAACTTATGTTCATTGGAACACAATTACAAGATACAGTGACAGACTTCTTCAATCTACATATTGTTTCTTAACACGTCAATGAACATGAGTTACTGGATTCGAGACTAATTATCGATTCTATCATTGTTTTGAACAAATAAGCCTTTTGAGTCGGGCCATTATGATTTTTCTGGATATTATCTTCAAGACCCATTAGGTTAATCAAGTTATACACAAGTTGGTTCGGATACCCAAAAGCAAGCGATCCTTCCAATTAGAAAGATGAAAGTAAAAGAAATCACGGTTTCGAGATTATTGCATTTTAACCCGTGAGATATAATATTATACATTCTAGTATTTGAACTTGTAGTAAACTGCAAATTCAAACTATAGTTTACAACATGTTACTTTGGTTTGAGCAGTTTGCCACTTTAGTTCGGGGCATGCCGAAAGCTTTTGGAATTTATGACCTTACCTAATGTAGGAGAAAATTATCACACTTTAGTCTCTACAACCTTTCGAAAAATTTCCCTTTAAGCCCCTAAAAATCTTAGAAAAATTTCATTTGTGTGGCAACACCCGTGTTTTTATAAATATATCATACTTTAGAAAACGTGGAATATATAGTGAGCGTCGATGTTTAATTTCGATAAATAATGGTTGAAATGTGAATTTTTAAGTTCAGATTGTTCCTGATCAAATTGGGATTGAGTCGTGTTAAGTTTGAGGCGTTTTGATGACCTGAGCAACCCACCCGGCGACTTACGCCGCAGGGAAAGGTGGCCTCAAGCCACTGGATTATTGGTACAAAGGTGATCAGGTCGTGAATTGAAGGCAATAGCCGATGCTACCCGTGGGGCGCTTTAGGCCCACAGACAAGTTGCTTGGACTGGGCTGGAAGATGCATATCATGCGTGTGTGTGAGTGAGGCTACCTGTGTGAGCGGGTACTAGGGTCGAGTGACTTAGGCTTAGGCGCCTTACGCCGCCCTATAAGTGGTCGGAGCACCTAGAGTCTTAAGTTAGGTCGAATCAACTCATTCCTTATTTTTCTCCCCATTCTTCTTCCTTCTCCCTAAATTTCTCTCCTTGGATCCGATTGAGGGTTCCATTTTGGAGATTTTGGTGTATATCTAACCTAAGGGTCCAAGATACTTTGTGGGGATCTTCATATTCTGGAATAGGTAAGAGTTTCGGGTGTTTTGAGATCTAGTTAAGGTTTCATTATGGATATAATATTTGGGTTGCTTTTGGTGCTTGGTTGGGTTTAGATGGTTGTCATGAGAAGTTCTTAGAGTTTTCTACATATGGATCTCAAGCCTTCATCATTGAAAACTAGAGTTTGGATTTTGGGAACTAGGTTTAACTTAACCTAGCAAGCTGAGTTCAAGTTGCTTTGTGAAAACCATGTACATGTCAAAAATGTCCATTTTGAAGTCTTGAAGTGTTTTACTTGATATTTATCAAATGTGTTGATTATTTGATGTGATTTGTATCTCGAGTATATTTGATTTTATAAATCATGTACAATGCCTATATTTAGGTTTTTAAACATTTTGTTAAATATATCATAAGAATGTGTTCTTTTCATGGTTTATTTTATAGTTAGAGGTTATTGACGCATTGCGCTTATAGTGTATTTGGTTTTATAAACCATTTGGAAGATGCATATTATTGTGTTATAAAACATTTTGGAAATGTAAATGCTATGATTTCATTTTAAAAAAGGATTTGTCCAAACTATTGATATGTTTTTGAGTTAATGATACTTTTGGATCACGTGTATAAACATTGGATAAATTCATTTTTGTTGCTTATATTGACTTTTATTGAATAGTCAAACAGATGTGGAGTATATTAGGTTGATTTTGGCTCATTTGAGTTTTGGGGACATTTGTCCAGTTTAATTTGGTCTATGTTGAGCTTTGGATTCGATATGCATTATTGCATTCTTTATTTGAGAACTACATGTTTAAGTGCGTTAAACATTCATTTGGAGTCATGTAATTTAGACTGTAATGCATTGCATCCATATTCCATAGACATGTGAGTCAGTCGTGTTTTATAAGTGGGGAGTCTTGATGTCCTTATTTTGTGACCAATGCTCGTGTAAGCATAGTGGTCGTCTTGGTGTTGCCAAGGTGAATTCTTATGAGTCAGACTCTAGAATCAAGAGTTATGCATGAGGGTCAAATGCCATGTGTTATCAAGTATGAGATGTGATGTTCTTATCTTGAATGCTAACGAGTAGACAGTAACGATTGAATGTGAACTTTGAGGTTGGAATTCAATTAAAGAACTAATAGGCACTAAGACCTGATATCCTTGAGGCGACACTTGGTAGGGAGTATGCACTAAAGGTACTGTGATCTTGAGGTGTCGACAAGTAGGTGTACACTAAAGATATTGATGACTTGAGGTGACACTTGATATAGTATGTGCTAAAGTAAATTGATCTGAGGTGCAGTTTGATAATGTTGATAAGTAACCTACTTTTGTGTTCCGCCACATTTGATGGATACGGATCTCCCCCTTCACCGTAAGGTGTTATCTTTTGGATAGTGATCCATTTTCTCATAGCAATTAGTGCATATGGTAATGTAAAATTGCAATAAAGCGCGAGAAGATTGTACTACAGCTAAATGTTGTAAAGATAAAATAAGCTATGTTTTTCGAACGAAAAGGTATGTTGCAAGAGAAAAGAAAGTAACCCTTATGAGGCAAAAAGTTCTGCTATAAGAATAATCATTGTCGAGCAAAATGGAAAAAGTGAGAAAGTCTTCACGAAAAGGCATTTACATCATTGATTCCATGTTATAAAAATATTCTCTATATGCCTATTTTTTCAACGAAGTTGCATATGTGAAAGTGACGGATCCAGTTATTTATGTCACTAGTGACACAAAATAATTACCTCAATAAAAATTGATTATATAATAGTTACACAGAAAAGCTCCACAAAATAGGTGCAAAACAAATATCTACAGAGATGTTGGCGTATGCTAAAATGATAATATACTTAGAGATCAGTGAGGCATGTTGGCATGCCGGAAGCTTTGAGCCCTTACTTTGAAGTGTGCTCGAGTCTTTTCTAGTTTTCCTTTGACGACTGGTGGTGGATGATCCCTTGATTATGGTAGAAGTGATCTGAATCACTGCAGACTCAATCTCCTCTTTTGAGTCGTTGGTTGACTTTGTCATGGTTGCTCTAGTTCCATGGGCCGACTCTAATGAGCGTATGCTTGGAGCTTCGGTTCTCAATTGATAAGGAGACGTCTATATGCTTCACACGGGGCTATTTTAACAAGTTGCTTGAGCTATGAGCATCGAACGTCTTTATAGCCATTGTCGTGTCCGCAAAAAATGACTCCCACATTAGCTACTCACTTTTTATGAGTTTTAGCTGAAAAATATTTAAAACCCAAATCTATTTCCCACAAATTACATCATATTAAAATATTGGGTGGTCAAAATAACATTTAATCAACGGAAACAAATAAAGATCGAATGTTTTATAGCTATTAACGTTCTCCATCAACTTGCGGTTTCTTGACTATGTGGAATTCACAACATAGGCGCCTCAGGTTTTTGGTTTGTCAGTTTTCACCCTAAACAATTATTTAATTTAATTTATTCATCATTTTATTTCTTTACAAAAATATATACATGTTTTGACATATATTTTTTAGATGATTGTGTCTAAAATTCCAATATAAACCACAAAGGTGGTGCCTGATTGGTTTGAGTTTGGCTCCAAAGGTCAAGAGTACGTGGAGGTCCCATGTTCAAATCCAAGGAGAAATAAAAATCCCCTTGTGGCAACGGAGGTTCAAATACGGTGACTCCGGGCTATTTGCAAAGCAGGTGTCGTCCTGAAATTAATTGGCTCACATAGCAGGTTGAATATCCAGGTTAATAAAAAAAAACCCTCCAATACAAGTTCAAATTGTTGTTATGATAATACATGACTCTGATTTCTGTAATTTTATCGATTTAAACGTGAATTTTACCGTCTCTTTAAAATCTGAACATCCTCTCTCACGTTTCTTTTCTGTTGTGAGAATATGTGGAAGAAAATAATAAAATAAAAACTAATTTTCTACTTTTAGATATATACCACCAAATTGGGTCCAACCTAATTCTTTTAATATCTCAACATCATTTAAATAAATCTATGTATTTGTTACAATTTTAGTCCCTAGCTATTTACTAAAACTATCAAACTAAATTACATTTAAGCCCTTGATTTATAGATTGTGTTATATTTAGGTCCTAGAGGTGTGTTTAGAAACAAAAAACATACCCTTGTTTTGACTATAAAATTAAAATGTATTTGGCCATTAGTTTAATGTTTACATATAAATTAATTTAAGACGCTATTTACCAAACATTTATCCGGTAAGTACTTACTGGTAAAATTTAACATTATTATTTACTTACCGAGTAAGATTTTAGTCTACAAAAACGACATTGTATGCAACAATTTACCCGGTAAGCGCTTAACGTAATAAGAGTTGTCGCTCTCACTTACCGGGTAAGACTTATGGTCCTTGTCTCGCTCTTACCGGTAAGATTATCGGTTCTTACCATATTCATTCGGTGAGGTAATGTTACTTGGTACGCGCTTACCCGGGTAAGCGTTTGGTAAATGGCTTCTAAGTCTTCTTTAATTTGTGGAATTGTATTGGATTTAGAATTGAGTTTCATTCCAATTTTGAATTTGGTTTGGAGTAATTTTTGAATTTGAAATTTCAGGGTTTCATTGGAATCCGACAAACGTAGGATCTTGTAATCTTATGGGGTGTTTGGTACTTCACGAGATCTCGTAAAGTTTTGGTGTAAAAATGTTTTACTTTATGTTTCGACTATTAATAAAAAATAATTTAATTATTTTTATGATTATTTATAATTTGTTTTTATAAATAATGAAATTCAATTACATTCCAAATCTTATAAATCAAACAGAACAAAGATTCCAAATCCTCCCAAATCCAATTCCTTCCACAAAATTCAAAACCCCCAAATCCATTCCATCAAACCAAACGTCGCTTATATTTTTCATTTTGGAGTAATTTATTGGGATTTCTCAGTAATAAAGCGGCCATTAACCTTGTTTTAGGAGTTTGAAAATAAATAAAAGTCTATTTGTTAGCAGCTTAATGAGATTAATGAGACTGTTAGTTATACATGACTGTTTGATAGTTATTTTATTTTTTTGGAAAAAAGTAGCTTCTAGGGGAAGCTTTATGCAAAAAACTAATTTTTTTTCCAAACATGCCCCTCCCAGTTAAGAAAAGTACTCCTTCCATCTATGCAAAAACCCTCCCAAACAAAAACCTTCAAAGTTTATACATGACATAATAAAAACCAACCAAACAACCGTTAACTCTCAAATTGTCTTATGAACATAAGTATCTATAGTATAAACACTCCATCAATCAATTAGAATTTGCTAAAATTCAGTTTAACAATTAAAAGCAAATAGTTGAATCAGATCGGTTGTACAAGGCGAGTTTCATGCTTTTTTCCAAAAAAAATATTTGATTGATGTATTTTGATCCGGTGGTTTGTGCAAAATGAGATGCATAAATGTTCCTGCTACATATGTAGTGTAATACGTCTGAACTCAAAATTCGATGCAAATGGATGCTGGCATGATGTTCTATCGAAGCATGAAGGACATATGATTATTTGAATGAAAAATGTCAAAAGTCATTATAACAAAGAAAATGGAATTTTAATATCATTCGGGTGCCTAGATAAGTTCAGTATCTTCCCACGAATTAGTAAATTAGACAGGATTCCTTTAGAGTACTTATTTGAACTTATAATAAATCATCACTTATGTGTTTTATATAACGGTGTTACAGTAAGTTGTTAGGACGAAACAAGATAACCTAATAAGTTCTATGGATGAAGTTGGTAGACAGAGGAGTCTAGACTGGACTGGACTGGACAAGATTGGACATGCAAGGCAGACATATGACAAAATTTTGAAACATTTTAGGGCTTTAATTTGACATGGGTGGCTTAGTAGTTTACCAATCTTGTCTCATCTCGCTTTTTTTGTTTAACATATTTTTATTGAAATATGCAATGTTTATATATGACAAATAATCACACACACTCATCATCTTTGATTAGGTTTAAACCTTTGACCTCCTGGAAGACTAGACTCCACTAATATCCCGTCTACTGTCGGGCCAATTCCCCTTTGATGGAACTGGAAAGTGTACTTTTGTCCCACCATAGTCATGTCCTATCACAGTCTAATAACACGTCAAACATGGAATGACAATCCGTTCTTGGTCCTGCGTGTAAAATACACCATGGAAAACTAATGGAACGCTTATTAAAAGTGTCATATTTAAAAGTTTACAAGACGATTTTTAATTATTTCTTGCGTCCTCTTATGTTTCCCAACTTCGTTGATAGAAAATGGTACGTCTCATAGTTTCACTTGAACAAATTTTTGTATCGTCATCATACATAATGCAGATTAGTTGATCTTATAAAGTTAAGTCTTATTGAGTACTCTATTAGATCATTCAAAGACAACCAGTCGTCCCAAGATATCTATTTTCTTGTAGCGTTTTTTGGTTGAAATGCATGGTGATAGTGCACCGTTGCTATAAAAGCGAATAAGTTGTCTCTAGCTACATGCCGAATAATAACAGAAACCGTCTTTGTCGAACAAATGACAACGGGTAAGCGGAAAGCCTTCTCAAAAAAGTATTATTATGACCTATACTCGTCCGATAGAAATGTTGTTGAAAAAGACATGCCTATTTTAGTGATTGATACCGCAGATATGTGTAAAGTATCATTGAAAAATTATTACATAAAAAAAATTAAAATTACGTTAATACCATATATGTAGAATAATTTTTTTCAATATGATCTACTTTCCAGTGTATATTTAACAAAATTCGGAAACTACCGTTCTGTTTTGACCATAACAATATTATAAGATAAGGTTCAATTTATTCAAAGAAATATTAAAAGTAAATTATATTGCAGTTATCCGGTTAATTAGAAACAATATCACGTCATCATTTATTACATCTGATGGTTAGCAGAAAATAAATTACCTTGTTCCGAAACTTCATATTTAAGTAACTCGATAACCAGATTTATTTTTCTTAAAATACGAATTTCATTTTGATTCTTTAAAATGAGAAGCTTCAAAATACGGTTTCCAATAATTAAGATATCAAAAGTTGGTTATGTAAAACGAAAACAAAGGTAAAAATTAATTCTACTTTGTCCAAGGTTGTAAATGACGTAAATCGTGACATGGCGATAAGACCAAACTTTAGGCTTTATAAGTTACAGCGATATCGTAACATTTTTCAATGCATGACTTATAGCAGCAAATCTCTATATCATATATAACACATATGTTTTCTACCATTGCTCAATAAGACAACAATATTAAACAATCTAAATTAAGTTAAATATTAAAAACTAACAGGTAAGGGGCTGTTTACGAAACCCTTACCCAAGTAAGCGCTTACTAAGTCAAATTATTTTATAGAATGAATATGGCAAGAACCAAGAATCTTACCCGGTAAGAGCGAAGGCAAGGACCTAGAGTCTTACCCGGTAAGTGAGGACGACGTCTCTTACCATGATTAGCGCTTACTGGGTAAATTGTTGCATAGGATATCGTTTTAGTAGACTAAAACCTAACCCGGTAAGTAAGTGATAATGTTGAATTTTTGCCGGTAAGCACTTACTCGGGTAAGTGCTTGGTAAACAGCTCCTAAGAAGCTAAAAGATAAAAAACCTCATATATCACATTACAAAAACCACACATTAAGTCATGCACGTCACAAACTTAACATAATGTCAAACAGAAACGTTGAACCACAATATACTTGATGGTTGTTGCAAGGAGACTTTTATAACACTAAGGGGTTGTTTGTTTACCTCTAAATGGTTCCACCAAGAGGCAACCTCTGTATCGTTAAGAGATGAATCTTGTCTGACAAAAAAATGTGCATCTTAATGGTTTAAACCCTTTGACTAATTTTGTATCTTAGGTCTTCCTTAACTATTCAACATTCTAATTTCATTCTAAACAATTACCAAACAATTATATTTCATTCTAACCACTTAATTATTCTGCATCGAACCATTTAGCAACCGTCAAACATCACTTGTTTTTTTTTTATTACAATTTGTGATAGTAAGTCATCAATTATTGGTTTAATTTTTTATTTAAATTAATTAATAAAAAGGAAAAAATAAGAAATAAAAAATAAAAACGTAGGCAAGTAGGGGGATAATTCGGGAAGAAAGAAGACTCGTATGGAAGTGGTCGTTTTATGAGCCCCACTTTCCCATCGAAATTATAAAATGTCATGCAACTTGCACAACTTGATTTATTTTATACAAAGTTGGTGAGATTACGTTTTTTTTCTTCCATCTTTCCAAAAACACCCCCATCTTTCAAAATACTTTCACTTTAGTCCTTCAATTTTGATCTTTCTTTTCCTTCACTACCAGTCTACCGTCCATATGTATACAGAGGTGGAGACATGACATTAATCTAGGTAGATCATAGAAAGACTGTATGAAAATCTATAGTCCGAGGTTGGAAGGTCTGTTTAAAAGATATGTTTTTCAGTTAAATACTTATCCGTATACAATAGGCGGTAAATACTAAGAAAGAGTTAAAGACGAGGAGTGGACTAAACAGTATGCATAGTTATGCATATATTTATCAAAACATGTAGAACATGTGTTTATAAGTGTGAATGGATTAATAAAAAGAATTAAACATCAAAAGTCATGTATTTTCGATTACCTTTTTGGAAATTGAGGGTGTGCCTAGGCACCCCGAGCCCTTAGTGGCTCTGGACTTTTCCATATATGGACAATCGAAGACCTTGTCGTTATGATTTGTGTTTTAAGGCAACGATCTGCATTGCTTTGTTAACTAACTTGTGTATATAAAAGGAAGAAAAATTGTCTGCAACTTGACTAAAGGAGAGATATTCGAATTAGGTATGGGCGATTTCTTGTTTACCCCTTATGCAAATGTTCGTAAAGTTAAATACTTGGATGATACAAGCTTCTTGATTAGATGGTTTGGTTACAGATCTCGATTGATTTTAATCAATTGGTTTGGAGGATAAAGATTTATTCATTAGGTGGTTTGGAGGATACAAACTTCTTAACATGTTGCTTTAATCACTTGGTTTGGTTAAAGATCTCGATCTCCATCTTGATATTGTTCTTTTGCTATTTGGGTTCTGGTTAAAGATCTTTTACCTAGATTTTGGTTCAATTTTTTTTTTGTTTGTAAAATTTGGTTTACAAATGTTCAATGTAAAACAAAGGGTAAAATAGTTATTTTACCATTCAGACAGCTTATTAAACATAACAACCGAACAACAACTCATCAAATATCATATAAATAGATTTATCAATATATATACAACTTTATCCATACAAAACTTAATATAAAAAGAACAGAACAAAGCACATATGTGACATTGTCCAACAGAGGAACTCTTTGTGGATCCGGTGGATCTACCTTAATTACCTTCCTCAACGATCCTTTTGGATGATTCCAAAACGTTCATCTTGGTCATGGGTGTTGTCCAAGCTCTTAGATATAAGGCCTCAAGTTAGAAGGTTCTTTTTCGTGAAAATTGGCAATGGTTTGGATATTAATGCTTGGGAGGATACATGGTTGTCCTGTGGGCCATTATCATCTCACATATCCTACCGGTATATTCATGCTAGCGGGTTTGATGTCTCTTCCTTGGTAAGAGAGGTTGTTGAAAATATGGATGGTGTCTGGTCGACTATTTGGACACAAAGATATCCAGATTTGCTTTCCTATACAGTCCTGAGTCTACATGATCAGACACAGGACAAAACGTGGTGGCTTGGTACTAACAACTCTCTTTGTGCTTTTTCTGTTAAGGAGGCGTGGGACTCAATGGACACACACCATGATAAGGTCTCTTGGTGCAAAGCTGTCTGGTTTCAGGGTTTCATTCCGAAACATGCTTTTTGCATGTGATTGGCGTCTCTTAATAGATTTCCTACGCAAGACAGAATTGGTATGTGGAAACATGATCCTCCAGATATGAAGTGCTTTCTTTGCTTGGACCATCAAGACTCCCGCAACCACTTGTTCTTTGATTGTGACTATTCTTTGGCAGCTTTGATACTTGTTAAGACAGAGGTTGGGCTTTATGGCTACGCCGACTCGTGGAATGCTATTCTAGCTAGGGGATCAAAGTCTTTGGCTCACAAACTGTCTTTATCAGCTTCAGTGTACTTTATTTGGCAAGAGCACATAATAGACTTTTTGGGAGTAATAAGAGATCGGTGCAGGACCTTGCCAATATTATTCAGAATGTTATCTATCAAAGGGTGTCTTGGAGGAATAGGGCCAAAAGATCTATGATGTGCAATAGTGATTCTTAATTGGTTGGTTCATGCCATGTTTGAGTGGTGCTGCATTTGGAGCTGGTCCTTGATCATCTTCTTTAGCTCCTGGTTTATTTCTGTGGGTCTCTATTTTTCTGGTTGCTGTTTTGTTGTTGGACTTTGTTGTGTATGACCTTTTTTTCCGTTGTTTATATTATTGCCTGGAGTTTTTCTGCTAAAAGAAAAAAAAACATATTAACAAGCTTCAAAAGTTCTTTTTTTTTTACTTCTATTTTTCCAATTTATGTTTCTTATACTTTAGATAAATGGTTAAAAACACATATCCATTTAGGTAAATTTACATCGACATTTAACCTTTTAGATAGCTTTAACCAAACATGAGTTGTTTATAAGCTGTTTTTTCAATTTACATAATTTAGCATCCAACAACTAGTTTACCAGCTTATATGCTAAATATATCATTAATCACTATTGTTAATATAATATCCGTTTGACAACTTTATCGACTGGTTTTGTACGAGACTTTAAAAACAATGTAGAGCCATAAATATGAACATATAAACTTCAAGGGTCAAATGCAACTATCCTATAATCTTTAGGGTTTATTCATGTATTTGTAACCAAATAAAAGTAGAGAATTCAAATGCAAAATGCCATTATTTATGGTCCTTTAGGGTTGGACCAAGTAGCCAACTAGCCATATTTTACTTCTTTCACATGAACCATTAGCCCCCCAATGGCCCTATCCCCACCCCAACCCTACCATTTATAAGCCACCCTCCCTCTTAACCTCGAATCAAGATTCAGAATAGAAAACTTGAGTTGCAATTTGATCTCTTTCGTAGATCAAAAAATGCTTTCAAATCCACAAAAATCACCATCTTTCTTGCTGGATAGAACCAACATAACCACCGCCGGCGGATGTGGCAGTCATATATCACGAGCATGCGCCACCACTACTCCGGTTCCTGACTCCATCGCCCGGTACCACACCCACCCAGTTGGTCCAAACCAGTGCTGCTGCGCCGTCGTCCAACAGATCAACGCGCCGATCTCCACCGTCTGGGCGGTCGTCCGCCGCTTCGACAACCCACAAGCCTATAAACATTTCGTCAAGAGCTGCCACGTGGTCGTCGGAAACGGCGACGTCGGAACCCTCAGGGAAATCCATGTCATCTCCGGCCTTCCTGCCGCCTCCTCCACCGAGCGCCTCGAGATCCTCGACGATGAGCGACATGTCATCAGCTTCAGCGTCGTCGGCGGTGATCACCGGCTTGCCAACTACCGTTCCGTTACCACCCTCCACTGTACACCCGCCGGAAACGGTACGGTGGTCGTGGAGTCCTACGTGGTCGATACACCGCCGGGGAATACAAAGGAAGAAACTTGCGTTTTCGTTGATACAATCGTGAAATGCAACCTCCAGTCGTTAGCTCAGATCGCCGAGAACAAACTCCGGCTAAACTGATCGGAAAATCAAGATTTCAAGTCTGGAAAACCCATCTCAGAAACAAGTACAAAAAGCCATTTCCAACCAAAAAGATTCAATACCCACGAAGAACCAATCGATCAAAACCTTCTTATCATATTTTGATGGTGTAGTTTTCATCATCAAAGTTTTTGTGAACCCACGGCACTTTTTTTTTGAAGGTTTTATTGGTCGATTTAGCAAGAAGAACATCATCTCTCTAAGAACATATCTTCCGATCTGGTTCTTGTTCTCATATTTTTCATTGATTTTTCTCTTCTTTTTATTTTATTTTAAATAATGGGATGATAAATGATTTTTGTAAAGTGATTTTCACGATAATTTTGTTTACACAGAATATTGGGTTTGTGGTAAAATCCAATACTAGAATTATATGCATTTAATATATGGCCAATGCTGTTTGTTGTACATCAGTCATTGATACAGTGAATAAATCTGTCATTTCTTTGAATTTTTTTGATATTAAAATCAATATAAAAACTAAATCATAACATTAATATTTTAGATAAAAATACATTTAATAATATATAAGAATACAACATTTTAATAATAAAACGATATACGAGGATCTTGGGATTTTCAAAACCTAAAATCCAACCACATTGTACCAATTATCATCGTTACAAGTCACAACAATTAAAATACATTTTCAGAATTAAATTATATTTTAAAATATATATAAATTGAATTTGTTTACAAGTATTTGTATATACAACATACATTAAAAAGTTCACATGCATAAGATATATGTAGTTTTTGTTTTATGAAAGTTTGTAGTTGTCTCCTTTTTCTATTTTGGTTGATCTCATTGGCTTGTACAAAATAAAAGTAAAATTTCAAAAATGGGTTTTTTGAAAATAGACCACTTTTCACATTTTTTTTAAAAAGTAGTAAAAGTTATAAAACTTGACATGATTTCATATTGTGTTAAGGTTGTGATGGTAAATTATGTTTAAGGGTTACGGGTTGTGAGAGTAGAAATGTTTGATTTTATAGAGATAACCACAATATTTGGTCCTAAAACAGATAAAATACCGATCAAAATCGTCCCCCGTTTATTGAAAAACACCCCTTAATTTTCAAATCGATATCCTCAGTAAAAGACAATATAACAGTCAAAGGATAAGGTAAGGTCACCCGATCCGGGAGTTAGGTGGGGGCGATCCCATTGTTTTATAAAAATCAGATTTTTTGTTCTCCAAATTAGATACATATAGGTCTCCCTTTGGTACTTTTTTGGTCAAATCGTCCCCATATGATCAACATGTCCCCTAGGGGTCGATCCTTGTGGTCATTTTCTGTAAATAGAGTGAAAAATAGTTATTTTGTTAATACAGTACGTATAAATTGGCTATTTTGATGATTTTCCTTTCAAAAAAATATATAAATGTTGTATTTTTTAATTAATATAATTATAAATTTATTATTATATTATCAAGTATCGTATTTCTCATGATAGTAATTTTTTTGTGATAAATATGTGAAGTAATGATCGACTACTAGAATTTAAAGTCTCACGTGAAATGAGACTTTTCTATTGCTGTTAAAACAGAGGACCATTCTTAATGATACAAGGTTGAATAATGAATATATATATATATATATATATATATATATATATATATATATATATATATACTAGAAGCGTATTCGCATAATACAGTGAGATACATCGTGATTTTAATATTTCATTTTATTATTTATCTCAGTCAATGTTATAATATGACTTTATGTGATTTTGAGAAAACATTGATATTTTTATTTTTGAATAAAATATATGTTTGAAGATATCATAAAAATTTGACAAAAATATATCGATATTAATATTAAATTAGCTATTTGAAATTCCTTATTTTTTGTGTAATTTTTTAATTCAATTTTTTTATAATTTAATTTATGTACAATAACGAAGTAATTTATATTTGGTTTAA